>NC_045957.1:55495821-55735114 GCF_010909765.2 Amblyraja radiata | reverse complement strand
ATCCATCACAAAGGCACTCTACAAAGTCCCTTTCTTGGGGTCCAGTACCAACCTGATTTTCCCAGTCTACCTGCATGTTGAAATCTCCCATAACAACCACAGCATTACTTTTGCTACATGGCAATTTTAACTCCCGATTCAACTTGCGCCCTATGTCCAGGCTACTTTTTGGGGGCCTGTAGATTAGTCCCATTAGGGTCTTTTTACCCTTACAATTCCTTAGTTCTATCCATACTGACTCCACATCTCCTGTTTCAATGTCACCCCTTGCAAGGGACTGAATTTCATTCCTCACCAACAGAGCTACCCCACCCCCTCAGCCCACCTGTCTGTCTTTTCGATATGAGGTATACCCTTGAATATTCAGTTCCCAGCCCTGGCCCTCTTGCAGCCATGTCTCAGTAATTCCCACAACATAATTGTTGCCAGTTTCTAACTGAGCCTCAAGCTTGTCCACCTTATACCTTATACTTCGCGCTTACATATACAGCACTTTGACCTCAGTATTCACTTCCCCCCTCGCACCGCTCGCAATTGGCCCTGACCTTACTCTGTTGTTCCTTCTCGAGCTTTCCTTCCCATTAATTCGAGAATCTTTTGTAACTTTTCCTGTAGCTACTTCCCCTTCAACTCCATCTTTATACTCCCAATTTGTCAATTCCTCCTTCCCACTATTTAATTTAAACCCACACGTGTAGTCCTAGCAAACCTGCCTGCCAGAATGTCGGTCCCCCTCCAGTTAAGGTGTAACCCGTCCCTTGTGTACAGGTCACCCCTACCCCAGAAGAGATCCCTGTGGTCTATAAATCTAAATCCTTGCTCCCTGCTCCAGCCCCTCAGCCACACATTCAGATCCGCTATCTCCCTGTTCCTGTCCTCACTAGCACGAGGTACTGGAAGCAATCCAGAGATAACCACCCTAGAAGTCCGGCGTTTCAGTCTTCTTCCCAACTCTCTGAACTCATGTTGGAGAACCTCCTTCCTCTTCTTCCCGATGTCGTTTGTGCCTATGTGCCCAACTATATAACCATATAACCATATAACCATATAACAATTACAGCACGGAAACAGGCCATCTCGACCCTTCTAGTCTGTGCCGAACACGTATTCTCCCCTAGTCCCATATACCTGCGCTCAGACCATAACCCTCCATTCCTATCCCGTCCATATAACTATCCAATTTATTTTTAAATGATAAAAACGAACCTGCCTCCACCACCTTCACTGGAAGCTCATTCCACACAGCCACCACTCTCTGAGTAAAGAAGTTCCCCCTCATGTTACCCCTAAGCTTCTGTCCCTTAATTCTCAAGTCATGTCCCCTTGTTTGAAGCTTCCCTACTCTCAGTGGGAAAAGCTTATCCACGTCAACTCTGTCTATCCCTCTCATCATTTTAAAGACCTCTATCAAGTCCCCCCTTAACCTTCTGTGCTCCAAAGAATAAAGCCCTAACTTGTTCAACCTTTCTCTGTAACTTAGTTGCTGAAACCCAGGCAACATTCTAGTAAATCTCCAAATCTCCAAAATTGTACACCATACTCCAGAATTGGCCTCACCAATGCCTTGTACAATTTTAACATCCCAACTTCTATACTCAATGCTCTGATTTATAAAGGCCAGCACACCAAAAGCTTTCTTTACCACCCTATCTACATGAGATTCCACTTTCAGGGAACTGTGCACAGTTATTCCCAGATCCCTCTGTTCACCTGCATTCTTCAATTCCCTACCATTTACCATGTACGTCCTATTTTGATTTGTCCTGCCAAGATGTAGCACCTCACACTTATCAGCATTAAACTCCATCTGCCATCTTTCAGCCCACTCTTCCAACTGGCATAAATCTCTCTGTAGGCTTTGAAAATCTACTTCATTATCCACAACCCCACCTATCTTAGTATCATCTGCATACTTACTAATCCAATTTACCACACCATCATCCAGATCATTGATGTACATGACAAACAACAGTGGACCCAACACAGATCCCTGTGGCACCCCACTAGCCACTGGCCTCCAACCTGACAAACAACCATCCACCATTACTCTCTGGCATCTCCCATTCAGCCACTGTTGAATCCATCTTGCTACTCCACCATTAATACCCAACCATTGAACCTTCTTAACCAACCTTCCATGAGGAACCTTGTCAAAGGCCTTACTGATGTCCATATATACAACACCCTCATCATGTATGGTGTACCCTCATCAATTTCCCAAGTAACCTCTTCAAAAAATTCAAGAAGATTAGTCAAACATGACCTTCCAGGCACAAATCCATGTTGACTGTTCCTAATCAGACCCTGTTTATCCAGATGCTTATATATATATTATCTCTAAGTATCCTTTCCATTAATTTGCCCACCACTGACGTCAAACTAACAGGTCTATAATTGCTAGGTTTACTCTTAGACCCCTTTTTAAACAATGGAACAACATGCGCAGTACGCCAATCCTCCGGCACTATTCCCGTTTCTAATGACATTTGGAATATTTCTGTCATAGCCCCTGCTATTTCTACACTAACTTCCCTCAATGTCCTAGGGAATATCCTGTCCAGACCTGGAGACTTATCCACTTTTATATTTCTCAAAAGTGTCAGTAAAGGTCAAAAAGGTCAAAGGTTATTTATTAGTCACATACACCTAGGTGTAGTGAAATGCTTCTTGCCAGTGCAGCACATAAAGAAAGAATACAGACATAACATTAATAAGAGATTAAACATAAAGAACATCCCCCCACAATGGCTCCCACCATGAGGGAAGGCACAAAGTCCAGTCCCCAACCCCAGTTCACCCATAGTCTGGCCCATTGAGGCCTCCACAGTTGCCTCTACGGAGGCCCGATGTTCCTGGCCGTTCTCGCCGGGTGATGTTGCTCCGGCTTCGGGAGAATCCTCGCAGCGGCTTGGGACACCTGGAACGGCCGCTTCCGTACTGGAGGCCGCGGCTTCCGAAGCCAACAAGGCCGCGCCGGTTGGAGCTCCACAACTGGCGATCTCATCTAGAGATCCCAGGCTCCCGGTGTAAAGTTCGGCGCCGCCGCCCGCAGCTGGCCGCTCCACAGACCCGCAGCTCCGCGATGTTTTCCTCAGCGGTCTTCAGCTCACCGGAGCTCCAGCGCGGCGACCCAGGCAAGGCATCACCCGCTCCACGATAGCGCTCCAGCGCTGTGCCGCTGCCGAAGCCGTGGTTCTGGGCAGTGCCCGACAGGAAACACCGCTCCAGGCCCGCTGGTAGGCCGCGAGGACGGGTCGAAGCTGCAGCCCGGAGAAAAGCTGCCTCTCCGACCAGGTAGGGACCCTGAAAGGTAATTTCCCCCTTCCCCCCCACCCCCCACATAAAAAAGTCTAGAACTCCAGAAACAAAAACACTTTAACTAACTAAAAATAAAAAAAAGATGAAAAGACAGACAGCTGCAGGCTGGGCAGCCGCGCACAGGTCAGCGCCCCCTGTTGGTGAGTACTTCCTCTTCTTTGAATCTCATAGTATCCATAGCTACTCTACTAGTTTCCCTTACCTCACATAATTTAATATCCTTCTCCTTGGTGAATACCGAAGAAAAGAAATTGTTCAATATCTCCCCCATCTCTTTTGGCTCTGCAGATAGCTGTCCACTCTGACTCTCTAATGGACCAATTTTATCCCTCGTTATCCTTTTGCTATTAATATAGCTGTAGAAACCCTTTGGATTTACTTTCACCTTACTTGCCAAAGCAACCTCATATCTTCTTTTAGCTTTTCTAATTTCTTTCTTAAGATTCTTTTTACATTCTTTATACTCCTCAAGCACCTCATTTACTCCATGCTGCCTATAATTATTGTAGATCTCTCTCTTTTTCCGAACCAAGTGTCCAATTTCCCTTGAAAACCATGGCTCTTTCCAATTTTTACTATTTCCTTTCAACCGAACAGGGACATAAAGATTCTGTACTCTTAAAATTTCACCTTTAAATGTACTCCATTTCTCTTCCACATCTTTCCCATAAAACAAACTGTCCCAATTTACTCCTTTTAAATCCTTTCGCATCTCCTCAAAGTTAGCCTTTCTCCAATCAAAAATCTCAACCCTAGGTCCAGTTCTGACCCTCTCCATAATTATATTGAAACTAACGGTATTGTGACCACTGGTCCAGAACTGTTCCCCAACGCATACCTCTGCCACCTGACCCGTCTCATTTCCTAACAGGAGGTCCAGCACCGCCCCTTCTCTAGTAGGTACTTCTATGTATTGCTGCAAAAAACTATCATGCACACATTTTACAAACTCCAACCCATCCAGCCCATTTACAGAATGTGTTTCCCAGTCTATGTGTGGAAAATTGAAATCTCCCACAATCACTACCTTGTGCTTACTACTAATATCTGCAATCTCCTTACATATTTGCTCTTCCAATTCTCGCTCCCCATTTGGCGGTCTATAATACACTCCTATAAATGTTGCTACCCCTTTCCCATTTCTCAGTTCCACCCAAATAGCCTCCCTAGACGAGCCCTCTAATCTATCCTGCCAAAGCACTGCTGTAATATCTTCCCTGATAAGCAATGCAACACCTCCAATTCTATCACACCTGAAGCAACGAAATCCTGGAATATTTAGTTTCCAATCACAGCCCTCCTGCAACCATGTTTCACTGATCGCCACAACATCATACTTCCAGGTGTCAATCCAGGCTCTAAGTTCATCCACCTTTCTTACAATGCTTCTAGCATTAAAATATACACATTTAAGAAACCCACCCTCTCTTATTCTCTGTTTATTGTCTTTTTCTTCTCTCTCCCTTACATTTTGGGTCAGAGTGCTACCATTCTCTGCCTCCTGCCTTACACACTGACTGCTAGCTTTCCCAATTTGAGTCCCTCCCCCCAGCCATACTAGTTTAAAGTCTCCCCAGTAGCCTTTGCAAATCTCCCCGCCAGGATATTGGTCCCTCTCGAGTTCAAGTGCAAACCGTCCTTTCTGTACAGGTCGCACCTTCCCCAAAAGAGGTCCCAATGATCCAGAAACATGAATCCATACCCACTGCACCAGTCCCTCATCCACTCATTTATCCTCCACCTCGCTCCATTCCTACTCTCACTGTCGCGTGGCACAGGCAGTAATCCTGAGATTGTTACCTTTGCAGTCCTTCTCCTTACCTCTCTACCTAACTCCCTAAATTCTTCTTTCAGGACCTCTTCTCTTTTTTTACCTATGTCGTTGGTACCTATATGTACCACAACCTCAGGCTCCTCTCCCTCCCATTTCAGGATTTCTTGGACACGTTCAGACACATCCCTGACCCTGGCACCAGGGAGGCAAACTACTATCCGGGTCTCCTGTCTGCGTCCACAGAATCGCCTATCCGACCCCCTGACTATAGAGTCCCCTATTACAATTGCCCTCCTCTTCTTTTCCTTACCCTTCTGAGCAACTACTGCCGGCTGTTCACCTTTTTTCTCAAGGATGTTCTGAATTTGACTTGTGACATCCTGAACCCTGGCACCAGGGAGGCAACAGACCATCCTCGCGTCTCGTCTGCCGCCACAGAATCTCCTGTCCGCTCCTCAGACAATGGAGTCACCCACCACTAGAGCTCTGCCCGACGTCAGTCTCACCGGTCGAGTCCCATCTCCAGGATTGGAGCCACCGACGTGTCTGCCCCTCGGACTGGAAACATTGTCTCCCCGGACAGTTCCCAAGAGGGTGTACCTGTTTTCATTAGGCTACCTGGATCTTCGGCACTCCACGATTTCCACCCTTTCTCTCCGTCACACACCTTGGTTCTTCCCGTATCCTCGGTGTGACTACCTCACTGTAGGTCCTGTCCAGGAAACTTTTGTTTTCCCGGATGGCCCTGAGGTCATCCAGCTGCTTCTCCAGTGCCCCAACACGGTCTTTTAGGAGCTGAAGCTGGATGCACTTGACACAGTTGTAACAGCCAGAGGCTCCATCCATGTCCCTGGGCTCCCACATTCTGCAAGCCTCACACTGTCTCATCTGCCCCGACATGTGTTCACCGTCTTCTGTCCTCTCGAGCTTTATGCGTAGCCTCTTCTCCTCAGCCTCCTCGCCGAAGACTCTCGAGCCAAAGACTCACACTTTACTCACAAGGCCGCTTCCTCAGATGTTCTGCACCAGCTACCTTGGACCTTGCCTACCACGGCCAATGCTGCCCTGTTGCTGCTCTCAGGTTAAGTCTGAGTCTGTAATAGACATGTCCTTACTGAAAGATGGATGTCCCACACATTATTCCTTGTTGAAATTCGGAGAGGACCTTTCTCCACGGATGCTCTGGGTGGAATTGAACTATTCTTGATCTCTCCCTCTCTCTCTCTCTCTCTCTCTCTGTCTCTCTCTCTCCCTATCTCTCTCTCACTCTCTCTCTCTCTCTCTCTCTCTCTCTCTCTCTCTCTCTCTCTCTCCCTCCCTCTCCTCCTTCGCTCGCCAGTTTTTCCCCAATCACTGTAGTCTATGTCCATTCTCCCAGTTATGCTGTGCCACAAGGAGAAGGTCTATTGATGGGCCCTTGTTGTTGAGCAATGTGGACCACGTGTAGGTTTGGTTTGTGCAGAAACTCCGTCAGCAGAAGATGCACCACTCCTACAAATTGAAAAAAAAGTGTAGTAAATATTAGATACCTTGGAAATCATCGCAACATCTTGTAGAAAACAACTGATCTGTAAGTAGTGGGTGATTCCTTTAAATTGTGTCTGTAAGGTGTTGAGGTAGAGAGAAGAGATGGATTGTGATTGCTTGCAGGGCTCCTTCCTCATGCAGAAGGCATGCAAGGTTAAGAGAGAGCCTCTGCCAGAACAGAACCTTCCAAGCTGCGGCCCTAGACGCAAATCAACATTACTGGCTGATTCACATAACGATCTGCTTGCTCAGCTTTTCTCAAGAGTATGTTTCCTGCACAAGTGTTAATAGCTTCAGCAATATGTTGTCTGCTGAGACTCACTTCGCAAATGTGTGTGTTTCTGTGTGCTGTGGACACCATTTTGAAACCCCCAATGGCATTTGTAGCAGACACAAAAATGTTACTCACAGGACCGTTTTCACCCTTTAAGAGTTTGGTCTACTGCACTGGATGTAGAGCAACCTTAACACAAAAGCATTTAACAAAAACAAACTTAACAGCAATTTGGTTTTGTCCAAAAAGGCATCATAAATAACAACCACAATCTTATTTTTGGACCAAGTATTCCATATGTTTATAATTAGTGAGAAGAGATATATTGGACTAACATAGAAATAACTGCAGCAAGAACAGATGATACCCACACTTAACAGTGGTGATACTCGAGGGATTAAACCAAATGATCAAAGAGTTTCTGCGTGTTAACTCTATCAATAATTCACAAATGATGAGAGCAATAAATGAACAAATATGCCAATAAACAAAGAAAGGATTCAATAGCTATGAATGAAATAGAAATAGCATTTTTATAACATTCATCACAAACTCAGGATATTGCAAGTCATGGCCAGGAAAGTGATTTTTAACAACCACAAAACACAGTTTTTTTCAATGTTAAGACAGAAAATGCTGTAAATATTCAGGTCAGGCAGCCTATATGGAAGGGGAAACACAGTTAATATTTGTCTGAATTGGAAATATTTCTGCTGTTTACAGTTTCATCCTCTTTAGATCTTCCTTGTTCGTTCCTTTCTTGTCACGTGATACATTCTCTTCAGAGCCACAGAGTAACACTGCATGGGAATAAGCCCTTCAGCCCAACTCGTCCATGCTGACCATGATGCCAATCTAAGCAGTCAGGAGCTTGCCGCAGGGTGCACTTCCCATAGATATGGTCACTAGGGACGCCGGCAGTTTCCCTGATCTCCAACATCCCGCAGGAGGTGCATGTCACTGCACCAACTGACATCGCAACTACACTAAGTCTGAACATTGCAGTTAACATTGCAGATTGCTCCCGATGTTGGGGAAGTCCAGGACAAGGGGTCACAGCTTAAGGATAAGGGGGAAATCCTTTAAAACCGAGATGAGAAGAACTTTTTTCACACAGAGAGTGGTGAATCTCTGGAACTCTCTGCCACAGAGGGTAGTCGAGGCCAGTTCATTGGCTATATTTAAGAGGGAGTTAGATGTGGCCCTTGTGGCTAAGGGGATCAGAGGGTATGGAGAGAAGGCAGGTACGGGATACTGAGTTGGATGATCAGCCATGATCATATTGAATGGCGGTGCAGGCTCGAAGGGCCGAATGGCCTACTCCTGCACCTAATTTCTATGTTTCTATGTTTCTATGTTAACAGATTAAGTTGAAAGACCTTACCTATACCTCTGCTCAGCTTCCTTGCCTAAGCCTCAAGTCAAAGCTTCAGTACCTACCACTCAAACACCGCACTTGGCATCACACCCAGCCACTCTAACAATGGCCGTTCCAAAATGGTCGCTCCGCTGGAGCCCTGCACCTTTTAAAGACTCGCTCCAGGGTCCACTCGCAATGCCTGTCAGGATTTGACAGCCATTAAGCCTTATCTTCCTGGCATCATTATTTCTGCTGTCGTGTGATGTTCCTACATTGCACTTTTGCTTTTTTTGCTCCATTGGAGCAGGTAAATGTTATGCATCAGCCTTGTTTGATAGAGATTTTTGATAGATAATTTGTTGGGTGCATTGAGCAGTTCCTGCAATAATGATGCTGTTGGTGGGAATGGCATCCATAGTTCACCTCTCTACACAATTGCGACAAGGTCCTTGGGACTTGACCTCTGGTATTCCACTGCTATCTCTTCTATTATCTTCACTTCCTTATGAGAAGTGCCACAAGCTCCTCTGCAGATAGAACATCACTCTGAGAAACAGTGGGTTGTGTTTTCTCCTTCTTCCCAAAACTGCAGAATTACAGAATGGTTACAATGAAAGGAGGCCATTCGACCCATTGAGTCCTTATTGACTCCAAATAAGAGGATTTATTGAGTTATTTGGCCCCACCCAGTATGTTCCATTTGTCGTTCCGGTAGTGTGCTGGCCATCAGTCGTGCAGGCTGACTTTAAATGATGCCAGATACACTGCGGTCAATGGCAGTATGCCTAGTGCTAGCTGTAAATTTATGCCTGCTTTTAAGCTGATCCAATTTATCCCCCTAATTGTTTTGCGGATACACCTCTGAGGTTTTGATGTTGGAGAAAGACCAAATGATTTTTTAAAAATCATTCTATCCAACTTGATTCAATTTGGCAATGTCATTGGCATTGAAATTAGAAGCTTAAATCTTCATAAATTGGCTGCCCACTTGACAAGCTATATTTTAATCTACAGCATTGATGGGACTTGTTGCATTCATGGGAGATGGTACAAAGTTGGAGGTAAGATCCATTCTGGCTCACTTTGCCACCACATCCAATTAACCTAATATACTATTTAATAAATTGTGATTTGCTGGGAATTGTATCAATATTTAGCTTCAAACAAATAAATGATAACGGAACATTTGCAAAGGTTGAATCTTGAGAACTATTGAGAAATGGGAAGGCTTCCAGCAGTCAACACGGGAATTGTTTCATAAGATTGCAAAAGGATGAGGTCAGGTTGTGGAATCAGGAATAGATTGGAGTTGGTTCTTCTGGAGTTTAATTGTCTACCACCAGCTGAAATCTTTGACAAAATATCCCACCTGCAAAAATATTCATCTCCCCATGCTCCTGCAAAATAACCTCAGATCCCTTTCACTTTATGAACACCACCATCTGGTAGTTAAACACAGAGAGGTAAAAAGAGAAATAGGAGTTTATTTGACCTATCATTCTTCCATGGGAACCTCCCTCAAACAATAATATTGTATTACATACTTAGATCCTGTTAATTTGGATTTTCACACATTCCAGAATGTGTGATCCAAATATTTCAGCTGAACAGCTGTAGCAATATAATAAAATAACTACTATTTTATGATCATGTCTCACTGGTTACCCTGATGTTCACTCATCTTAAATTTATTGTCAATTCACCTTGCAAGTCCTTTGGGGCTTTTTGGTTATCTTTTGATGATATATATCTAAATTTAACAACTGCCCTTTGCTGTTTTTTGAAAGGAAAATATTTTTAATGTGCAAATGTATTGCATGATGTAATGAATACCATGGTGTAATGCTGTCTGCTGATTAGTTTATTGAAATATTATTTAGTATTCCTAAATTAAACGTTGTGAATTCTTGATGATACAGTTGTCTTTAATCAGTCAAAATACAAAATTACTGTGCATTAAAAATCTACACACTTGGAAATTCTTAAAGTACTTAATTGATCAGTACTGAAAAGAACATTACATACAGGGAAACATTTCAAATTATTGCCATGGAAACTGACTATCGGAAACAGACTATCAAAAGCAGTTTCTTGGAATAAAAGGTACCATTTTACACTTGATTAAGCAGTACACTATAAACGGCCAAGCAATTTTCTCAACTTGAAATGCATTTCCCCTGTAAACAAACATGCATTAGATTTACCAGCAACCACTTACTCAAGGCAGTATTTTTCTCTCCAACTGAAACAGAAAGCTAAGTTCTTCTCTCTGCGGTGAATTTGTCCTGTCGTTCAGCTGGCACTGTATATCAGCAACATTATACACTGGAAAGCAACATTTCTTTGTACTATTTATTAGTCTACTAAATTAAAGCATCTCAGTTTACACTCCAGGAAAAGCGAGCACAGCAAAGTACCTATTCCCTTGTAGCCACCAGTATATAAAGCACAGCTGAAGTTCACAGTAAAATCCTGCTAAGTTACAATGAAGGCAATAATTCAGACAATACCCTTCAGTAATGTAATAATTCAACAGGTCAGTGTTGTGTCACAGCTCTGTGCAACTGTAGACTCAAGAGAAAATCCATGGGAGGTCTACTCTCATAGCCACTACTAATCTACCCTCAGTCGACCCTTTGATATCAGCAGACAAAAAAAATATCCATTAGGCTTTCAGACCTTACAAAATCTAATACATACCATAGTTACAGCCATGAAATCAAGGAACATAAGCATTTACAGTATTCAAAATAATAGAGGTCAAAATTCTCTTCAATATTTAGAACATGATAACATACGAATTAAGAGCAGAAATAAGTTATTTGTACAAATAAGCTTGTTACACTCAACAAGACCATGGCTCTAGCTCAACATTTTCCTTATCTACACCCATATCCCTTGATACCTCTATTATGTAGAAATCTGTCAATTCCCATGTTGAATGCAGTCTGTAAATGTGGTCCCACATTCCTGTGGGATGCCTAAGAGAATAGAGGCTGCGACTACCCAGTCCCTCTTAATGATAGGCCCCTGATCGCAGGAACTGCTCGTGAATTTCAATGGCATGCTTCTTACTGCAAATATAAAAAGACCAACATTCTACATGATACTCCAGGTGTGGTTTCACCAAGGCCCTAAACTTAACTCCTTCTGCATTAAAGGTTAAACTGTCATTCGCCTTTCTTATTACCTGGCGGATCTATATGTGCGATTCCTATGTTCAAGGACATCAACGTCCCTTTGAACATCAATAGCTTAAATTATCTCCACAGCCATTTTCGTTTTCACAAGTGGCCTCCTCTACACTGGTGAAACCAAGTGTAGACTAGGTGACTGCTTTGCTCAACATCTGTACTGTGTCCACAATGGCCACCTCTAGCATGTCATTTTAACTCTCCTTCCCAATCCATACCGACCTGTCTCCTTCATTGCTTTGGCGAAGCCAAACACAAATTTGAACAGAAACTTTTCATATTCAGCTGGGTAGTTTACAACCCAATGTATAAACACTAAGTTTTCCAATTTCAGATAATCTGTGTTCTCGTTGCACTCAGATTCACCCTTCCACTGCATTTTTATCTCCTGTTGTTCAGCTCTTCCTTCCCCTCCTCTCACCTGGATCCCTCTGCCCATCATCCTCTTAATTCCCTCCTCATCTCTCTTGCCCAAAGTAGGGGAATCGAGAACCAGAGAACATAGGTTTAGAAGGGGAATAGATTACAACTATTCCAAGATGCAGGACAGAATGTAACGGGAGATCTTTCTTCCCTGTGGCTTTTAAATTTTACAACTCGTCCCCGTTCTGTCAAGGGGTAGACTGAGACTGAGACTGACTACCCCTCCTCAATATTTGCACATCACCAAAGCCTTTCCACTAGTCACTTTAATTTCATGTTTCATGTATTTTGTGTTTTTTTATTACTGTTGGCAAATTAATTTCCCTTCTGAGATAAAGTTCTATCGTATCGTATCATGTCATATTGCTTAAGAAACATTTTGACAAGTTTGACATGGATAGGACAGTTTTAGGGATATGGGCCGACGGTTATAGTCCACGCTGTAAGACTCTGTAACCCTATGACTCTATGTTTCGACCTGTCACAAGACAGCCTCTATCTCATATCTCCCCCCTTTGTTCTGCTGTACACTGGCAATCTTTCTTCTTCACCCTCAGTCCTGAAGCAGGCTCCGGATACAAAACATTGATTTACCCAGATGCCGCCTGACCGAGAGTTCTTTCTTTCTTTTTTTGTATAGAAAGAAAGTTCACTATTCATTTGCATCTCCTCTAGCAAAACTTCAGCACATTAAAGTTATAATCCCTCTCTCCAAGAGTGAGTCATTCTATAATGTTTCCCAGATTCACTTCCTTATTGATTGCCAGCACAAGCTATACTACCCCTCCTCCATAAGAGATGCAGCCAGATACAAGCTACACTGCTCCTAATCTATAAAGTATGCAGCCCATTACAAGCTGTACCGCTCCTCGTCTGTAACATATGCAGCCAGCTACAAGCTATACTATCCCTCTGCAAGACAAAAGCCAGTTACAAATAGTGTAGGCTAGATTTAACCAGACAATCAATCATAATAATAATTTCCTAATGATGTATCACTACACGTGGCACACACAATTTATAAAGGTTCAATTACTGTCGTAAATAAGAGATGCACCAGCAGATGTGCTTACTGTGAGGTCCTAAAGGTGGCAATGATTATAGACAGACTGGGGGATATGTATATTAGCCAGGAAGTTGAGGATATAATTCCTGCACTACCTTTAAGAGAGCCATGTAATTTATTACATTTATCTGATATGAAACTTAGTCTGGCACTTCATTGGAAAAACTCTATCTCTGACAGAGCAGCACTCCCTTACTAATGCATGGTGTGCTATCAATAATGTGCAATTTTAAAGGGTCTGTAGTCTCCACATCGGCATTCAGTTTGGAATGTTACTTCTTGGAAAAGGAGCAGCGCAGTGTTCCAAAACAAAGGAAATGGAGAGAGGCAGATAGAGTAGCGATGTTGGGAGACAGTGCATGGAGCACCTATGCTTGTACGCTGAAGAGATATGCATGGTGTCTATCATTTGCCACGAGTAGAAATGTTTCAAAGGATAAACAATGTTATTGAACTCCTGGGAGAGAACACAAAAGGGACATACAAGATGCTGATGAGTCAGCTAACATGACTAACTAGAGATGAAGTGAGGATGGAAGGAAAGCTAAGCAGTTAAACACATGGCCACCCTGAGAGGGAGATAAGCCAGCAGTTCAGAGGTGGTATGTAAATGTTTAGTTTAGTTTAGTTTAGAGATACAGTGTGAAAATAGGCCCTTCAGCCTTCTGAGTCCAAGTATGTTAGTTCTATCCTACACACTAGGGAAAATTTACAGAAACCAATTAACTTACAAACCTACACGTCTTTGGTATGTGGGAAGAAATAGGAGCACCAAGAGAAAACCCATGGAGTCACAGAGAAAACATAAAAACTCGGCACAGACAACACCTGTCGTCAGGATCGAACCCGTGTCTCTGGCACTGTAAGGCAGCAACTCTACCGCTGCGCCATTGTGCTGCCCTTAGAAATTTTTGAGATAGCTTTAATAGAAGATCAAGATTATAAATGTTCAGTTTGTTTTGTTTAGAGATACAGTGTGGAAACAGACCCTGCGGCCCACCAAGTCCACACTGGCCATTGATCACCCATTTTACAATACATTAGTTTTACCTTATTCCACTTTTGTATTTTACACATCGGGGCAGTTTACAGAAGCAAATTAACCTACAAACCTTAACGTTTTTGGAATGTGGGAGGAAACCAGAGCAGCCAGAGGATACCCAACACAGAGAGATTATCCAAACTCCGCTCAGTCAGTACCCGTAGTCAGGATCGAACCTGGGACTCTGGAGCTGAAAGACAGCAACTGCTGAGCCAATATGTCAGAGATGTTGCATGCAGAGGAAACCAAAATAAACTGTGTGATAGAGAGCCAAGGGCTGTGGTGAACCCCATTGGCAGTAAATTGATATGTATAACTCCAGAAGTCCATGTTCAGTAAGAGTGGGAAATGTCAACAAAGAATGTAACATTAGAGGCATAAAGAGAATATTAGAGTAATGTAGTTATATAACATGGAAACAGCCCCTCAGCCCAACTTGACCATGCTGACAGTTGCCTAACTGAGCTGGTCCCACGTGCTTGGATCTGACCCATATTCCTCCAAACCTTTCACATCCATTTACTTATCCAAGTGTCTTTTCAATATCATAATGGTACCCTCCTCTTCCACTTCTTCTGATAGCCCATGCCATATATGCACAACCTTCTAAGTGAAAAAGATGCACTTCATTTTCCTTTTCAGATCTTTCTCCTCTGACAAAGCGTCTCCCTCCAGTTTTATACTCCCCTGTCCCAAGGAAAAGACTGTGGATATTCACCTTATCTAGCCCCTCATGATTTTATAAACCTCTAAGGTCTCCCCTCAGCCTTCCCTCCTGCAACGAGAAAAGACCCAGTCAATCCTGCCTCTGTCATTAATCAAATCTTCAAGCTCAAACAAATATTGCAGGCATTCTTTGAGAGTCATGGATTTGCACTGCTAACCGGCAATAAGCATTGGCCACATATATGGGCCATTTAAAGGACATTAATGTCTGGGCAGAAAATGAAGCTTACATTGTATCATAAATACTCAGATTGCAAGTGTCAATTATGGAAGGCCACCAAGAGGTTGAGAAAAAGACTTGCCAAGCAAAGTAGAAAGCTGGTCAGGCTGAAGGGTTCCAGAAGGAAAGCCACAGTGTCCAAGGTCAGGTAAGGACAATCTCATTTGGAGTGGCTTGAGTCAGAGGCATATTTTAATAGTCTGCAGATCCAGGGCTAAGGCAATATTTCTAGTGGTAATTTGAAACAAGAAGATAAATGAAAACATTATAATTTGGAAGCTTGTTCCGTGAGTAATTGGAAATTATGTGATATCTATGCTACAACGTACAACAAACTGCAAACAAACAGTCATTCAAGTAAAGAAAGGCACTGATTAACAAACAGCGCATTGGCATGAAATTTGATGCTGTCGTGGGGATCATTCACTGATGAGTCAAGGTGCTAACTTTAGCAAATTCAGTCAAATATAATTCCTACAAACCACGTCACAATGAAACCTACTTTAGTGAGCTAGAAAAACAGGAAGTGCTAGAAATTCTCAACAGGTCAGATTTACATTATCTGCATTTTTCATTTGAGATTTTCAACATGTCTTGCCTTTTGTTTAGCTACGTTGATTAGTTTGATGGACAAATGGAGTGCACTGCACAACACAAAGATTAATTATGTGTAGAAAGAAAATGCAGATGCTGGTTTACACCGAAGCTAGACAGAAAATGCTGGAGTAAATCAGCAGATCAGGCCGCATCTCAGGGGAAAAGGAATAGGTGACATTTCGGATTGAGACCCGTCTGAAAAGAGATCTTGACCCGAAACATCACCTATTCCTTTTCTCGAGCATTTTGTATCTAACAAAGATTAATTAGTTCTGTTCCCAATAGAATGCTTTTATAACTAATCATTCAAATAAATCTTTGACACATTATTGGAATGGTGTCACAATAAGTTCAAAGACTGCTCTACTGGCACACAATCCTATCAGATCACATCAAAAGCCTGCCTATTGCAAGTCCAAGCCAGTCCACACTCAATTCAGAGAAGAAATTGGATAGGTGAGAACAAATTAACATACTTATGTAAACAGATCAAGTGAGCAGACTACATGAGTGGTGTTTGTGCCGTAGGTTCTCAAAACCATGCAGCCAAATGAAGATTGCAGAGCTACACAAAACCGTCATGGATAATGAACAATATCTACAATCTATTTTACAAGAGCTGTATGTATGTAGGCTTGGCTGGATTAAAGTTACAAATCTGGAACTTGTTTAGGACCATGTGCAATCTAGTATTGAAAACGCTGTACCAAGCCAGTTGACGTTCATTAAAGACTGTACTCACACACAATTTGACCTTATGGAGTCAAGTCTTCTCCGAGGCTACAATAGAAAAAAATCTTGCAAGTGGTGGTTCAGTGATTCAGTTAGCAATCTTATCTGTTGGTCGCCTTAAAAAAACACAGAAAAGCTTCAGATTATAGAGGAAGTTGTCTGATGATCAAATGAGCAGACTGTAAAGCTAAAGTGAAGCAAATGAAAATGTTAGAGAACTTAGCACCATTGCTTGTTGTATCACTCACAAGAATCGAGCATGATTCTGCACACAATGGGAAAAAAAGAATACAGACGAGTATTTGGAATCCGTTCTCATCTGTACAATGGATAAATTATGTCAATTCATAGATCTTTCATCAGTTTTTACTGGGTAGATCTTTAACCAGAGGAACAAATCATGCCACAACTTATGATATTAGGCCCCAAATCAGGTGCACCTATTTTGGTGGCATCAGCATGCAAAGATATGCAATCTTTCGATTGCAGTACAAGAAATCAACTGAGCACAGTGTTTCCCAGCAGGAAGAAAAACTACAAATGATCTGTTGCAGCTATCACTGAGAACTGATGCTAGACGTGAAAATAAAATTAAGGTTTAAATGGATGTGATAAGGATTTTCCACTGAGTGCACTCAGTGACCCAGAAAGACAATACTCAAAAGATGTATGGTTGGCTAGAATTTAACCAGTGTATAGAACTGAGTTGTTATGTTTAAGAGGCACATTAAGTGGTGTTAAACAGCAATAATTCTTTGAGAGAAAGGATTTTTGCCAAATTTCATAATGAGCGCAGAGGAAGAGCAAGGTTACGTTTTTGAGCCCTGTTTTCTATTTTGAATCATTGATATGAAAATCCAGTATTTACCAAATTTGGAGAAATTTCTGTCACCACAATGCCTTTGCAGCGACTGTCATTCCCTATTAGACTTTTCCAGAAAGCACGCGTAGATGTTTGCATAAAAGGTAATGATAATTTCCTGTTATTTATTTTCTCTTTGCACTATCTGTCACACCTGTGTATGGTTTGATTGTACTCACAAATTGTATAATTTGACTGGATAGCATGCAAACAATGCTTTTCACTGTACAACGATACACATAACATTAATAAACATAACACTACCAATAGTCTTGTGAAATAGATTGTAGTGAATTCATGTACCGTCAATGAACCATTCATTGAGAGGTAGAGGTTTATTTTTACACTAGACTAAGTGGGGCCCCGTTGGGTCCCAGTCACACGGGAGGCCTGGTCCCCCTCAACGCAATCCAATTCCCCAATGCAATATTCCACCACTCAGTTGTTCCCCCAACGCAATCCGTTCCCCCAAAGCAATGTTCCACCACTCTGGGGAGGGGGTGCGGGGGAGGGGTGTGTGTGAGGGAGGGGGGTGTGTGGGGGAGGGGGGGGTGTGGGGGATGGGGGTGTGGGGAAGGGGGGGATGTGTGGGGGAGGGTGGGATGTGTGGGGGAGGGTGGGATGTGTGGGGCAGGGTGGGGGGGAACGCAGCTCACCCCGCACCTTCAGCTTTCGGCCTCACGCACAGCTCCCGATCCCATTCCGAGTTCACTCCGAGGCCTCCGGTTCAATTTGCTCTCTGTGCGCACGCAGCTCACAGACTCAGCCCCACCTCCAGTGCTTTATTCTCCATGGGTGCCGGAAGGTTACCTTCATGGTGACTGACAGGCGAGAAGACCAATCTGCTGATCTCACGATTTTTTAATCATTCATAGCTTTTCTATTATTTCACTGATCGGAAAAAACCTTGGGGCGGTTGGAGGAGAGGAGGGCGGTGCTTAAGATGGCAAAAAAATATATCGATATAGGGTAGTGTTTTTTCTTAAATTTATTTACAACGTAGACAGGAAGTGGTCAAGGTGAGAGTTTTACTAATAGTATAAATGTCATTCAAGTGTTTGGAGATTCAGTTTATATTTTTTTGGTCATTAAATATGCCTGTTGGTAATTCTATCTGTTTTACTGTTGCATTAAAACTAAAAAACAAAGTGGTGATTATGTTTAAGCATGAAATGTTTCTTTCTTCATATCTGTGCCGAAACATATTGTGATAGCAATTTTGTGATATGCAGCTTCTCCCACAGTTTCACAGATATTCAGTTTGCACCTATATCTTAGAACTGAACATATAAATAGTGTGATACCTTGCTCATAAATATTACTCGATTTGGATGCATATGTATTCTGAAGACCACATCAAAATTGTGAAAAGATTTTTACTTCGTTTTAATTGATTAACTTGCTGCAAATGGATTACTTTATTGTCATATGTGACTAGGCACAGTGAAATTCTTTGCTTGCATACCCAATGTATACAAATAGCAGCCACCTTCGATGCTGACAAAGTTACAAAGCACCCCGGCTCCTCATTTTGTGTCCCCCCCCCCCCCACAGCGGTTCTGCACGCCGGGTACAATAGTCCATTGTTCCTCCCCTCCCCCAAAGCTCTCATTGATCGTCGACCGCGAGGTTTCACCTCTACCGAGGCCCTATCGTCACGAGGCCTCACCGCTGCCAACACCCCACGTCACGCCTCCATGGTGCCAACCCGGGCCCCAGCAGCGGGCTCCATCAGCCATTCCACGGACCCGGACTTTGACCCGCGAGGCGCAGCTCCTCCATCAGTTCCGCTGGGCCCCGACTGGGGCACCCACGTGGCAATCCAAGAGGTGTCGACCGCGGCACCTTGATAAAGACCTCTGGCTGCGTTCCCAAAGCCCAGCCGCGGCCCATCGGGAAGCCTTCTGACCGTGCGGCCCGTCAGGAAGCTCTTTTTCTGACATTTAGCTTGAAAATAAATGGCTTCATAGATGAAAGTTGGATCTTCTTTCTGTTGACCCCTTGCCTTGCATTAATGCAATCTCTTACTAAACTGTCCTTTTGTGGGAAGGCAGCAATATTGATATCTCTGCTGCTTTTTCCATATTTTTATATTTGTATCTGTCAAATATTGAACATTAGGTTCAGAGTAGTGTCTGTACAATACTAGAATTGAGTCATTGATTTCATATAACCAAATAACCATATAACAATTACAATTTCAATTGCTGCTGGCTGATAAAGAATGGTCGATTCCATAGAAGGAACTATTTGCCATATTATGTTTTAAGACCAAACATTCGGGCAAAGGTTTATGAAGTAAATAATGGAATTATTTAGAAGATGGAAGACATGCGTTAAAATTCTATTTTAATAACTACAAATGCTTTATGAGATGCCGTAATTAGCACACTAATTTATTTACTAAAGTTATTTTTTAAGAAATATTTATTTTTTTGCAATAAAGCTCGCTTTCCCTTTCTTGTGATGAAATGTTTTGCGTAGAGCAAATTGATATCGAGCAGACTGCATGATCAAGCATCAAAGTGACCTTCAAAAAAAATCCATTTATGCAACCCATCATTCTTCATTTTAAGATGGTATTTCAAAAGCTGCTGATGCAATAGAATGGAGAGTCACAGATACGTTGGACTGAGTGATATTGTATTGCCTGCTTATGAATACAGCTTCACGAAAACAACAGAATTCTTTTTTGAAAGGGAATTAGAAAATGACAAATAAAATAATAGTTTGATTCTCAGACAACCCCAAATCATCAAATATGTCTGGTGTGTGCTTCCATTACTTTTCCTCAGGATGTTGCTCGAGGTGAGGTTCTAAGGGGCTGTGTTACCTGGGCAGGATCAAACTCTCATACAGAGTCATACGGAAGGAAATAGACCTTTTGGCCCATCAAGTCTGTGCTGACAATCAACCACCCATTTACCCAAATGCCCCCCACATTCCCATCAACTCTTTCCACATTCTACCACTCTAGGGATAATTTACAGTCATTTACTGGTGCTTTTGCAGCGTGCAACAAAATTGAAACACCTGGAGGAAACCCATGTGGATACATGGAAAACATACAAATTCAACACAGACGGTACCAGACACCAGGATTGAAGGCAGGCATTTGGCGTTCTAGTTGTGCCACTGTCCAACCTCAGCTACATCCCATTTCTGGATTGGGATGTATAAAGGACACATGCTGCAGTGTGGGAATAAAGAGTGGGTGAATTGGGAACTAATCAGATAGTCTTCTTTGTCCTGGATAATATCTCGAGTGTTATTTGGGGTTGCATTCATCCAAGCAACTGGGGACTATTCCGGAGAATGAAGCGGGTGTTGTAAATTTTTAGATGTTTTTTGGGCATCAGGAGATGATTTATTTGCCACAGGATATGGGTGATGCCGCTAATAAAGCTGCCGCCTCACAGTTCCAATAATCTGGATTCAATCTTGACCACAGCACGGAGTCTGTGCGCAATTTGCTCATTTGTACTGTGACCACATGGATTTTCCTTTGGGTTTGCTCCAGTTTCCTCCCATATCCCAAATATACGCGGGGTGCGATTTGTCGGGTTAATTGTTCATCTAGAGAGTAGTAATACCTGGATTACTTGACTTGACGATGAGATGTTGGGAGAATAAAGAGGCATTAGTGTAGGCCGAGTGTAAACGTGTGTTTGATGGTTGACAAAGACTTGGTGGACCTGTTTCCAAGTCGCCTGTTCTTAGATTTACTGGATGTAGCTGATGCAGTTGAGTTTCTGGTCAATGCCTGTCACTGAAAATATTGATGATGGGGGACTCAAAGATGTTAATGTTATTGAAACTGGTTCCCAACCTGAATCGTCACATATCCATGTTCTTCAGTGATGTTGCCTGACCCACTGAGTTAGTCTAGTGCTTTATGTCTTTTTTTTGTTGAAAATTAAGAGTTGGTGGAAAGAACCTGCCTTTGTGGAGATGATCATTGAATAAGGAAATAGGGGGAGGGGTTTAGTCAACCAGCCCCTCCATTCAATATGATCAAGGCTGATGCATGCCAGTCTCAATTTTCTTCTATGCCAGTTCCCCATTCTCTTCAATTCTCTTCCAAATATTTATCTATCTCCACCTTATATATTTCTAATGATCACCCTCAGGGGCAGAGAATTTCATAGAAACATAGAAACTAGGTGCAGGAGAAGGCCATTCAGCATTTTGAGCCAGCGCCACCATTCAATATAATCATGGTTGATCTTCCAAATTCTCCCCATATCCCTTGATTCCATTAGCTTTCTCCCCATATTCCTTGATTCCATTAGCCCTAAGAGCTGTATCTAACTCTTGAAAACTTCCAATGAATTGGCCTCCACTGCCTTCTGTGGCAGAGAATTCCACAGATTCACAACTCTCAGGTTGAAAACATTTTTCCTCATCTCAGTCCTAATGCCTCCACTTATTCTTCACCGCCCACTGAGAGAAGAAATGTATATGTACCTCAGTTTTAAATATTGGCTCTCCCCTTATTTGCGACTCTTCCACTAGAGACCATACCTCAATTTCACCCCAGTCAAGCTCTTTTAAGATCTTATATATTCAGGGCTGCCAACATTGGGTGAGAGTTGGGAGTGAGAAATTGTGAGAGACCAAGCCCGAGGGAGTTTTGCGACTGAGGGAGGGGGGGGGAAGGGGGGAGGATGTGGGGGGGGGGGGGGGAAGGGGGGAGGATGTGGGGGGGGGGGGGTGTCCCCTTTTGCATGTTTCAGCTTAAAATTGTGCAATCTGGTGCATACTGTAGCGAGTCTTTTAACTTACACTTGGATGCAATATTTATGCTTTAAATTGGATTAGCTATGAATAAGGTTAGGCTAAATTACATTCCAAATTACATTCCACAGTAGAGCCAGGCTCTGATCAACAGGTGCAGCACGTGAATGATCTTAGTGTATTCATGTACAAACACTTGGCCCATGTTGACCAACCTGGGTCTCATTGCACACCTGGTACTACTCCTGACCCTGACTCCAGTTGCAGCGCTCTTCCAGGGAGATGCTAAATGCATTTCGTTGTCTCTGTACTGTACACTGACAATGACAATTAAAATTGAATCTGAATCTGAATCTAAATCTGATACCTTCTCTCATTCTTGACCCTGAGTCCAGCCTTATACCTGGTCATCTATTCTACCCTGATCATAGCTGCTTACCTGCTTAGGTTCCCAGTACTGAACACTCCCATTGTCCCAGCTTTGACTGCACACCTAGTACTATTCCAGACCTTGACTCTGGGTGCACACTTGGCCTTGCTCCTAGCCCCTCTGCACTGACAATATATCTGGCCCACACATAAAGCCCCATATCTGACCCCCTGGACTTAACCTATTACGTTCAAGCCCACAGGTGCTTATCTTTTATGGGGCACTTCACAGACCAAATGTTGTATAACAACATTTGCTACATCCATTGGCTTCCTTGTTATCTAACATGCTAGTTACTTTGTCAAAGAAGTCATCAATTGGTTGAATGCAATTTCTCATCCATAAAATTATACTGACTCAGCTGTATAAGCATTCTGTTACCATTTCCTTCATTTTCCCAACAAACTGTCCTGAAGTCATTTTTACCTCTAACATTTTCAGTAGTTTGCTGTCTACCTCTCAGCTGGGACTTTTCCAAAATGCAGTCCAATAACTATATATTTACACAATATTAAATGTGATCTTGAGAGTACATAATATTTTCTGTGGTATTCAAAGCACAACAAGTGATAAAAATATCTTTGTTTTGATTGCACCTACCAACATGCATATGTACCGAGGGCAAGTTTTTGTTGCAATTACAAAGTATATAGTAATTGCCATTCCCAATTACTTTTACATTGATGTGATTGAAATCCAAGTGAAGTGTAAATGGCATCAGAAAAATAAAACCTCCGGAATGGATGATATTCATTACGTGGTTGGTTGGAGTCAGTATCAGCACAATTACTATATTAAATTTTGAATCTTCAGATGTCCTGGTTAAAACTAAAGACAAATAATAACCTCCTCACACATTCCCTTGCATGTATATCTGTCACTCCTTTAAAATATGCCCCTTGTTTGAACAAGCTCTTAAACATCACATCCGAATCAGTTTCCATCTGATTACACTCCTTAAGGATGTTCATCTACATGTTCAATCAATAAAACAATGAGATTGGGGACATTTCTATTCAAACTGTCAAAGGAATTGGGGAGGGGGTTAGAAACAGTCAATCAGGTAAACAAACATAATAGTTGAGTGGCAAATGACAATAGTACTAACTTCCCAATATTTAACTGAAGGAAATAATGGGTTATCGGGCCTGTATGTTGTGACAGACAGCCTGACACCTTGCATGTCATTTTAATATTACACTTATCCCATCCCCCTGGATATTCTGGATAAATAAATTAAGGTTTTGTCAACTAATTACAAATCAGGCTAATTACAAATCAATAACATTAGCCAACTCCGAAACACGAAGCGCTGAGCATTGTGATCCAGACATCATGGACAACTGGTCTCAGTTGCCCGCTGACATCTGGCAGTGCTCTCTGTCTGAACCAGGGGCCACAGAGCGTTTTTGAAAGTGGGGAGGCTATGTGATCACTGACCTTGGGTGTACCTGGCGAGGGAGTGGAGCAACCGAGTGGGGGGAGTGTGTGGGAGGGGGATGTCCCCGCTCCCACGGTAGGAACATTTTGAAATTTGATGTATTAAAATCATGTTTTAGTGCATTGTAGAAGTATGATTTCAATGTTTTTTGTTTGAAGTATTGTTAAGAGGTAACTTTTTAAGGGGTAACTTTTTCCACACAAAGGGTGGTGGGTGTATGGAACAAGCTGCCAGAGGAGGTAGTTGAGGCAGGGACTATCCCAACATTTAAGGAACCGTTAGACTGATACATGTATAGGACAGGTTTGGAGGTAGTGTAGCTGGGACATGTTGGCGGGTGAGGGTAAGTTGTGCCGAAGGGCCTGTTTTCACACTGTATCACTCTATGACTACATTATACCTCCACCATGCATGAATGCTTCAAAATCAAGTGGTCGAGTTTGATTGTCATATACTCAAGCATAGAAACATTGAAAATAGGTGCAGGAATAGGCCATTCGGCCCTTTGAGCCAACACTGCCATTCAATATGATCATGCAGTTGATATGCGTTTTGAAATTTTCGTTGATCGCAGAATTTCTCACGACAGAGCATGAGAAATTTGTGATCCGCGCGCGAGAGCGTGAGAATTTGGCGAAATACGTGATTCTCACGCTCAATGCGTGAGAGTTGGCAGCCCTGTATTATATTTGAATAATATCACCCCTCATTCCTCTAAAATTTAAAGAATACAAACTGCCTGGCCTTTCTTGGAAAGCAGACCCTCTTATCCCAGGAATCAACTGGTGTATAGAGGGTAGACACAAAAAGCAGGAGTAACTCAGTGGGTCAGGCAGCATCTCAAGAGAAAAAGGAATAGGTGACGCTTTGGGTTGAGACACTTTGTCATACAGTCTCGACCCAAAGTGCCACCTATTCCTTTTCTCCCGAGATGCTACCTGACCCGCTGAGTTGCTCCAGCGTTTTGTGTCTATCTTCGGTATAAACCAGTATCTGCAGTTCCTTTCTACACATAGTGTGGAGAGGGCTTGTCTCCGCTCCATGGCATTCACTGGTGTGTCAGATACGCACACTCTACTCCAGTCAGCTATTCTTTGCAAACCTCACCAGTCACGTTCACTCATGTAAGAGCTGCCAGTACAACAGCCACAACAGACCTCCCTGTAGCTATACTGCCCTACTTTGACAAAAGGAAGCAACTGACAGAAAGGCATTATCTTGTAAATAAGGAAAATGTGTTTTTCTTTCAGCTCCTTGTGATGGAATTTCTCTGGTATATTTTCAAATTGTACTCAGAGAAGACTTATTTTGTTCACCATTGTCTAGAGCATATCTCAAATAACCTAAAACAAGCAATAACTCAATTTTGACAAAATTGTGTCAGATTAGGGCAGTATAGATAGCACGGTCTGGTGTGAACAAGAGCAGTAGACTCATAATCTGGGGTTCCCTGCAGATGCATGCAGCCAGGAAGCAACATGGGATGCACTAACTTCAAACATGCATCATCATAATGTACAACAAGCATGATGCAGACTAAATGTGTGAGAGTTGATCACACATCAGGGTCCTATGCCCATTTTTGGGATCAATCCTATTACAGTGCCCTCCATAATGTTTGGAACAAAGACCCATCATTTATTTATTTGCCTCTGTACTCAAATTGAGATTTGTAATATAAAAACAAAAATCACATGAGGTTAAAGTGCACATTGTCAGATTTTAATAAAAGCCATTTTTATACATTTTGGTTTCACCATGTAAAAATTACAGCAGTGTTTATGCATAGTCCCCCCATTTCAGGGCACCTAAATGTTTGGGACACAGCAATGTCATGTTTAGTATTTTGTTGCATATCCTTTGCATGCAATCTCTGCATGAAGTCTGTGATTCATGGACATCATCAGTTGCTGGGTGTCTTCCCTGGTGATGCTCTGCCAGGCCTGTATTGCAGCCATCTTTAGCTTATGCTTCTTTTGGGGGCTAGTATCCTTCAGATTTCTCTTCAGCATATGAAAGGCATGCTCAATTGGGTTCAGATGGGTGATTGACTTGGCCACTCAAGAATTGACCATTTTTTAACTTTGAAAAACTCCTTTGTTGCTTTAGCAGTATGTTTGGGATCATTGTCTTGCTGTAGAATGACCTGCCGGCCAATGAGTTTTGAGCAGGGCCGGATATACGTTAGACAAGCTTAAGCTAAAAAAAATAATTAAAAAATAAATAAATAAATTTAAAAAAGAAGGAAAAAAAAGCTTAGGGCCTCGAGAGCTGGGGGGTGGGGAGGGCCTACTCACCTCGCTGCCTCACCAGACCCATTGAATCTCGCCACCCCACCGACCATCCACCCACCGGGACCTCCTACTCTTTGCCCGCTGACCCTGGCCACTCCACCGCCCTCCAGCAGCCGTCGCCTTACCTGCAGCCTGAACTCAGCATCGGGCCTGAAGTTTCCATGTTGCAGACTCCCACTCCCCTGGGTTTGACTGTGGTGGGTCCTAGTGCTAGCCCCCCCCCCCCCCAACCCTAGTAATCTCAGTGGCTGTTCCACTGGGTCTTCCCCATTCCCCTCAAACCATGTGACCCCAGCTCTTCCCCACCCACACTACAGTTCTCATACCCCCTACCCCCCGAATACCCACCACCCTTCCACCAGACATCGCCTTGGCCTCAGTCCACTCACCTTCCATCCTCCGGCACCAACCCCCATCCCTGCATTGTGTTCACCATCCCCCCTGACCTCCCCCTCTCAGGTACCGAACGGTCTGTCCTCAGCATAGGCCTCACCTTTGTCCCCCTCCGTCCACACCTCAACGAGTTCTGTGCCCGCCGCTTCTGTCGCCTCTGTCTCCTCTTCTGTCTCCTCTTCTGTCGCCTCTTCTGTCGCCTCTGTCTCACACCGTTCTTCCATGGGAAGGAGTCCTCTCCCCCCCATTGATGATCCCTTTTACCGTCTCCAACGACCCCCTCCTCTTGGACCCCCCCCCCCCCCCTTCATGGCCATTGGTACAATGAAATTTGGGGGTCACCATCCGACGTTAGAACGGGAGAACATTCTCAGCGGTTTGTACTTCCGAATCGGCCACTTCCTACCGGAGACCGCGGCTCCCGAAGTCCGCAGGCTGAGCTGGGTGGAGATTCACGCTGGCGGCCCTCGGCAAAGGGTTCCCAGGGCTCCGCAATATATTAAAATCAGTGCGGCCCGAGGCTGGGAGCTCTGCAAACCACAGCTCCATGATGTTGAAGCAGCAGACCCAACACTCCAGAGCTTCAAACGGCGATCCAGGTAAAGCATCGCCCGCTCCGCGGTGAATCCAATATGTATTTTAATACCAACTGTTTAATGGCAACATACAGTAGGATCTATAAGTGTCACACTGTCACTGTCGGGTAGTCATGGTCTTCTAGTCGTGAGGGTGGGGGATTGGGAGGGCTCACAAGTGATATAGCTTAGGGCCTCTCTTCATCTAAATCCTGCCCTGGTTTTGAGGCATTAGTTTGAACCTATGGAGCAGATAGGATGTGTCTATACACTTCAGAATTCATTATGCTACTACCATCAGCAGTTGTATCAGCAATGAAGATAAGTGAGACAGTACCTTCAGCAGCCATACATGCCCAGGCCATAACACCGCCACCACCGTGTTTCACAGATGAGGTGGTATGCTTTGGATCTTGAGCAGTTCCTTCTCTCCTCTATACTTTGCTCTTGCCATCACTCTGATATAAGTTAATCTTTGTCTCATCTGTCCACAATACCTTTTTCCAGCATTGTGGTTGCTCGTTTAAGTATTTCTTGGCAAACTGTAACCAGGCCATCCTATTTTTGCGGCTAATCAGTAGTTTGCATCTTGCAATGTAGCCTCTGTATTTCTGTTCATGAAGTCTTCTGCGGACAGTGGTCATTGACAAATCCACACCTGAAGAGTGTTTCTGATCTGTCGGACAGGTGTTTGGAGATTATTCTTTGTTATAGAGAGAATTCTTCCGTCATCAGCTGTGGAGGTCTTCCTTGGCCTGCCAGTCCCTTTGCTCACCAGTGCTCGCTTTCTTCTTAATGATGTTCCAAACAGTTGATTTTGGTAAGCCTAAGGTTTGGCTGATGTCTCTAACAATTTTATTCTTGTTTCTCAGTCTCATAATGGCTTCTTTGACTTTCATTGGCACAACTTTGGTCCTCATGTTGATAAAAAGCAATAAAAGTTTCCAAAGGTGATGGAAAGACTGGAGGAAAGACTAGGGGCTGCAAGCTCTCTTATACCTGCATTAAGGAGGCATTTAAAGACACCTGAGCAATTACAAACACCCATGTGAAGCCATGTCCCAAACATTATGATGCCCTGAAATGGGGGGACAATGTATAAACACAGCTGTAATTTCTACATGGTGAAACCAAAATGTATAAAAATGGCCTTTAATAAAATCTGACAATGTGTACTTTAACCACATGTGATTTATTTCTATTACAAATCTCAAGTTGTGGATTACAGAGGCAAATAAATAAATGATGGATCTTTGTCCCAAACATTATGGAGGGCACTTTAACGCCTGAAATGTGTTTAACAGAATGCAAGTAACATTCAATGGCGAGTTCAATGACTTGCAAAATAACATCACAGGGAAAATGCAAAAAAAGTTTGTACTTTATCAATCATTTCAGACTAACTTATTATTCAATCAAAATATTTAGTTGTTTTGAACTTAATTACTTCAAATATTGTACCAAGGGCATGTGATTTACAATTAATCGTGCCACTTTGAGAATGAACTTTTCAATTATAGTTTTATTTTTACTTGAAATATGATTCATTAAAATAAACCTTTGGAATATAGAGGAAAGAATTTCCTCTATATTCTTTGTGTTATATAAACATTTTGTTACAGATAATGTAATATAATTTTCAGCATTTTATGGGTCTATTCCAGAAAACTAATATTTCATTTATTTTGTATGGAAATTTTATTTAAATTTTATTTAAAAGTGGCATTTTAAATAAATCATTTTTAGCCTAAAATTTATAGTTAGTGCGGAAACAATGATACTCAGCATTTAGCTCAAAAGGAAGGGCCTACAAATATCCACTGGTCTCCGTGGTAAAGATTTCCTCTTTCTCCATGCGTGCTGCTGAATGGTATCAGGTGCATGGTGCATGGCAACAAGCTGGGTCAGTGCACAATCACATAAAAAAGCAGGCAGTTGAATCTTAAATTCATTTTTAAACTTAAAATGATTGAAATTGTCTCAAATGATTTAAGGCAAAAATTAAAATATATGTATCTAAAAATATTAGATGTCCTTGTTCTTGAAATATTAATTGAACAGAAAATTAAAATATAAATACATAAAATTCCATTTTTTTATGGATCAGATACTTTGCTAAACAGTTATCTCAATAAAGCACATTTAGTAAAGCACATTTAAAACATTAGTTCATAAATGTTTTTAATTCAGGTTAAATTCAAATTATTTTCCTTGATTCAAACAGATCAACCTCACAGAACAGCACAATCACAGATTCTGGATAAATCGACATTTCAAAATAACATTTGGTTTCAGAGATTAATAACAGCAATAGTCTTTCCGAGCTTCAAGCCCATTAAATTATTCAATGTAAATGTTATAACAATGATTTGATATTAAAAGATTAGTTATCATTTTATGTTTTCCACAGCTATTTTGTGCTTCTTCCATATTGTTCAACATCAGTTTAGTTTGTTGTTGGACATGTAGGATTGTTCATTCTAGTTATAACTTGGCTTAATTGCATTTTATTAATGTTGTTTGGTGCATTTGAATTATTGCACTTCAATCAAATAAGTGTTGTTTTTCAATGCCCTTGCAATTCATCTATTATCAATGATTTTGCAAGCACTGTTAACCAGAAATTTAATTGGATGAACTATACTCTTAACTTAATTTTCTTAAGAAAAAGGGCACAGTGGAGACTGATTTATTTTGCAATGGAGGATCAGCTGCTGGCTTGTAAAGGGTGGAACATCATGGAGAATTTACCACTTCCCATTATGGGTGCCTAGAGCATGGTAAGAGATCATTTGTCTCTTTGAATATCTGCCAAATTCCTCCATGTCCCATTCCCCCACTCTTTAACTGCATTTCTTTTTTCCCTCATATAACATGTTCATAATTGATAGGAGCTGAATTGGGCCATTTGGCCCATCAAGTCTACTCCGCCATTCAATCATGTTTGATCTATTACTCCCTCCTAACCCAATTCTCCTGCCTTCTCCCCATAATCCCTGACACCAATACTCATCAAGAACCTATCTATCTCTGCCTTAAAAAATATTTATTGACAGCCTCCACTGCCTTCTGGATATCCATCTCAAGACCCATTTGAAAAGGGTCAAATCTGCTTCCACCATCTTTGCAGATGAACTACAGATATTGCAGCAGTTGATCTTTGCTTAAACACCAAGTGAGTATCATCAAAATATTACCATGTCAGAAATAGCTTGGGTGTCCTTCAGTATAAAGTTCCAACAAGAAACATGCAGACTGCTCTGATCATTTTCTGTTTGGAACCTGTTCATTTCAGAAAGCATGCCCTCTGTGGAATCTCAGAATTATAAATCTGTGAGAAAATATCAGCGTTCTTTAGTAACAAGTCCCCACACCAAGTCACTATTATCCTAGTGAATAAAAGCAGAATGATTAAGTGATCTGGTGATTTTCTGATGAAATGCTGACAATGCAAATAATGTCCTCAATCTGCAAGTGTCTAAACATGGTGAATAGAAGCTGCACTGCATTATTTTACGTTTCCGATGGCTTGCTTCTAAGAAAGTTGAACAGCAAGATTAAATCTGTGCTCTATGAATAGCTTCACTCATCCATCACTTCAATATTCTGCATCAGCAATCTTTATATTTCTTATACCAGCTGATTAAAATTGACCTGATGTATTTAAGAATATTGAATGATGTTATTGAACTTTCAAGGCAATGTTGACATTCAATAATTCCCTCTACTTTATTGAATTAACATCTAACTCATTAGTTCTCAGCTTTTCAACTCTGTGCAATGAATTATGAATAACGGAAAGTTCCAGAAGAATGATGAAATGCACATCGATTTTTGCACTGAGCGCACTTGGTCAGCACATCGAACAAATAATGCAGCATAAACTGACATCCAATTTCCGACAACACTCCCAGCTGCAAAGGAGGAAAGTTAACCAATAGTTTTCAGTCTCAAGTTTAAAGATATTTTTAAAGTTCAAAAACATTATTCAATATTTTTAAATGTCAATTTTTAATCAGTGAGCATAAGAAATATAAAATTAAGAGGCAAAATGTTGTGACCAAATTGTTTGAAGTATAAATTGTCAAAGAGTAGAAGGGCCGATTGGCCTACTCCTGTACCTATTGTCTATAGACGTGGGTATCTTGACTTTCAATCTTGATTGAACAAAGTTAGCAGAAATGTAAAATGTATAATCACTACATTTAAATAGTTAAGTGCAAGGCTCTTAGCTGCCCTGGTAAAGGTTAATTCTTCATTAAATTACCACATTAAACATTTTAGAAAATTGTCCGTATGTAGTTTTTGCTTGTATATTGTATTGATAAATACTCATTGCAAAACAAAGCCACATAGAAATCTATCACAATGATTTCCACATTGCTGGGTTAATATGCTGAAACCCTACCCAACCATATTATCAGCCTTTTCTCACCACAAAGGCTGCAACAGGTCAAGGTGACATATCGCCACCAGCTTCTCAAAGGTAAACAAGGATGAGCAATACCAATGTTGATTTTACTCCCATCCTGTGACTAAGATCATAATCAAGTAAACACAGGTATTTATTCAAACAAAGATGGCTTTGCCACCGATGCCACAAATGCTGGGTTCATCAGCGGAGTTAGATCTTGCCGAGATTCCCCCGCATTTGTATATATCTCTCCTCTCTAAACCTGGGACAGGCAAGAGGTTCATGGCTAGGCAGGTTCTGGCACACCTATATCATTTCAGGACTAGGACTAGACGTCATAACCTCAGAATTAAAGGATGTTCTTTTAGGAAGTTGAGGAGAAATCTCTTTCGTCAGAGGGTGGTGAATCTATGGAATTCGTTGGATATTTTTTAAGGCAGAGATAGATAGATTTTTGATTAGTACAGGTGTCAGAGGTTAAGGGGAGAAGGCAGGAGAATTGGGTTAGGAGGGAGAGATAGATCAGCCATGATTAAATGGCAGAGTAGACTTGTTGGGTCGAATGGCCTAATTCTACTCCTATCACTTATGACCTTACGACTATGTCACCCAACTCCAGGGCCATCTGCTCTGGCTAGATCAGGCTTCCAGGTTGAACTGAGGCATGCTCAGGGGAGTGGAAGGCAGGGGGGTGAGCATGGGTCACAGGGTCATCTCGATAAAATCCAGCCCCCCGTATTGCTTTATGTTTCATCGTTTTCAGACAATGTGAACAGTCTCCACCTTTGTTATACATTTCAGTGAAGCGTGCAAGGAAATTCAATAATTCAATTTCTCACACCTTCATGCAACATTACCTCGGTCAGAATCGCAGCATGAAATAATTGTTAAATTCAGTGATTACATATGCTGAAGTGAAGCAGTGCAAACTCAAACAACAAAATAAAGGATTAATTAAAGCAAAAAACAATGTGCATTCTCCTTTTCTCTGCCCCTCGTAATGTTATGCACCTCCATAGGGTCAACACCCACTCTCCAAAGTTTCAGGGAATAACATCCTAGCCTGCCCAACCTCTCCCTATAATTTAGGCCCTTGAGCCTTAACAACATTCTAGTAAATCTTCTTTGCACTTTTTCCAACTTAATGATGTCCATCAAATATCAGGGTGACCAATACTGTACATAATATTCCAGATGCAGCCTCACCAACATCTTATAAAACTGCAGCATAACTTCCCAACTCACACATTCAATGCCCTGACTGATGAAGGCCAGCATGCTAAATGCCTTCTGTAACACCCTGACTACCTGCGATGCTACTTTCAGTGAGCTATGTTCTTGATCTCCGAGATCCCTCTATTCAACAATACTCCTGCACTGGTTTGACTTTCCAGAATCCAACAGCTCACTCTAAACTGGATGTAATTTGCCATTACTCAGCCCACTTACACAACTGATCAAGATCCTGCTGTAATTTTGGACAGCCTTCTTCACAATCCATGATACCTATTTTGCAAACTTACCAACCATGCATTGTACATTCCCATGCAATTCATCTAAATAAATAACAAATAACAATGAGCTCTGAACTGACCCACACCAACCAATCCATAACAACCTGCCACTATCTGTTTCCAATTAAGCCAATTATGTGTTTAATTAGCTAGTTTCCAGAAAGGTCTTTGACCTGAAACATTAACTCTGTTTCTCTATTCACAGCTGCTGCTTGATCTATCGAGTGCTTTCCACATTTCTGCTTTTCCCTCAGAAACGATATTTCAGTTGTCTTGAATGTGCTTTATTGTGGAGATTGACTTGAAAAAATATCTTCTTACCTTTTTAACCCCGTGGTGAGCCCTGTCAACTGACCTCAGTCAGGCGAACGACAACAAACAGAGACAGCAGCAGCGTCGCAGCTTGGCGCCAACCCGCATGCACCCTTTTTAGGGCTGGCACCTAAGGATGTCGAACCAGATGGCATCACCCTGCTGCAGACTTCTGCTGCCTCAAATGCAAGAAGAAGAATCATTTGAAATATTTTTGCTTGGGATTAGATCCTAAGCAATAGAGTCTGTTTTAACTTCTCACAATATTATGTAAAATAGATAGTAGGACATTGTTCGTGACTCTCCTTGTAATCATATCAACAGAAAATCTGTGACCTAAACACGTGATATCCCACTTTAAAATTCTGTTATCTGTGATGAAAAGAAAATATTGCACAATATTCTTTTCATATTTCTGTGCAAGAGAACATTAGAAAAATGTTGCTTAGCTATTTCTTTAAAAATTAGATCTACGTGCTGCAACAATCAATATTTTGGTCTGAAGATGGGTCCCGATCCAAAACGTCACCTCTCCAAGGATGCTGCCTGACCCACTGAGTTACTCCAGCACTACATGCCTTTTAACTTTTGTAAACCAGCATATGCAGTTCATTATATCTGCAATATTCTGGGGTTATTTCCTCTGGAGAATGCTTGAAAATATCGCTGACATGGAAGGGGCAATTGACACCCCATTTATTTCAAAAATTATGGCAAACACTGATGTTTAGTGTACCTTTACCCTGCCCCCTCCCACCTCAAATTCTTGCTGCTGTCGAAGACTACTCAATTATTAGAGGATATTTTTCTGGGCAACTCTCTACACTGCAACAATACTAAAGATGATTTTTTTTCTTATCATGAGAAATTCCCTCCGCTGCAAGTCTTTTAATTCTCCACTCATTCTGATATCTGTACAGTAGCAGATTACACTAAAGTGGGTAGTACTTTAGTTTGCAGTTTGCAATCTGTAAATTTGCAGATTACACTAAAGTGGGTAGTACTGTACAAAAAATACATCACGATCTTGATCAGTTGGGCAGGTGGGCTGGGGAATGGTGAATTAAGTTTAATTGGTATAAGTGCGAGGTGTTGCATTTTGGGAAGTCGAATCAGGGCAGTACCTACACTGTGAATGCTGGGAAGCATTGTAGAGCAGCGTGATCTAGGAGTGCAGGAACGTGATTCTTTGAAAGTGACTTCACAAGGAGATAGGGTGGTCAAGAAGGCTTTTGGTGCATTGACTTTCATCAGTCAGAGTATTGACTATAATGATGCTGTAGCTCTTGATTTCAAGATTCTCTTTTCCTCTTTGCTTCCTCCATTGTAGTTCTTAGTATGAGTGAGCACTATTTTTTATGTGGCTACGCCAAACATGATGATCCAATGCTTGTTCCCTGCCTGTTGTATCAATGCTGAAGCTCTTCAAAGAAGTTCGAAGAGAGTCATTGAGTCTCATTATTTGCCCACTATAAGATTATTTGCACTCAGTTAGCTCTCCATAAAGTAGCTGCCTTGCTATTCTGTTTTCAGATATTCTTCTGACATGTTCTGCTGACCTGATTTTAATATTTGAACAATCTGTAGATGCTGGGGATGTTTGTTTAGACAGAATCTCCATGTATGAATCTTATCTTGCCTCTTGATGTGAAGTACCCCACATAGACAGGTCAACATGGAAGTGGTTAAGGTGTATGGCATACATGCTGTAGGTTCTTCATATCTCGCTAGCATAGAGTAAGATGTGTATGACTACACACCATACACCAGCACCAACAACAGCTCCAACAACAGCACCAACAACAGTGCATGTTGACTGGTCTTGAGAGAATGTTGCTGAGGTTTGTGAGCCTGTCTACCACTGAAAGACTCTAATCATTCATGAGGATATTTGGGTCTTTTATGGGGTGTTTGGTGCAATTTGGTGCTTTATTTCTGTTTTCCTTATGCTAATTGCGAGGCCAAAGTTGTCACAGACACTGACAATTGTGTCCAAGTTCCTCATTTCCATTTCTGAGCTTGCATTGAGTACACAGTCATCAACACATAGGAAGCTTCTTAAGATAGAACATATTGGATTAATGTTTGAATTAGGTGTGATAAATATGATAACACTATTTGCTCATCTCAAGTTATAAAGTTATTTACAAGGTTTAGTTTTCCATCAACAGATCAGAAAATAAATTCAATGTAAAAGCCCTTCCTTTGTTGTAACACAGATTGGCCATTCCAGGAGTTGGAGTCCTACCAATATTTGAAGTTATAAAACTGTTACTGCTAAATTAACTCTAATATAGGTTTTTTACTTGGAATAAATATGAAGAGTACTAAACTTGAATGTTATGCCATTCACTCATTAGTACTTGAGGCAGCTTGTGATTATATTTACCTCAATTACAACTGTGTGACCGCACTTCAAATATACTGGGCTTTGATCTGAGCGTCCGCACTGCTTGGCTTCATCACCTCTCTATGTCCTCATCCTTCCTAATGGATTCAGCAAAGAGATATATGCAGCACGCATACAAGACAGTGAAGAATGGCTAACTCTGCTTTACTCCAGACTATATGGGCAATCTATCTCTTTCCCACCCACCGATTTGGACTGCTCTACTGATGTGTGTGGAGAATAGTGGGATCTATTCCCTGAAATCCTCTCAAAGCACCGGCATTCCCCCTCTCACTCTCTATCCCTCCCCCACCCAAGTTGCACTAGCTTCTCATTTTCACCCTACAAACAGCTAACAATGGTCTGTTTCCTTTATCATTGTTACTTTTTTGCATATCTTTCATTCATTGTTCTTTATCTCTTCACATCACTGTCTATATCTCTCATTTCCCTTATCCCGAACCAGTCAGAAGAAGGGTATCGACCCGAAATGTCACCCATTCCTTCTCTCCAGAGATGCTGCCTGTCCCACTGAGTTACTCCAGCTTTTTGTGTCTATCCCAGGAATGCAGACCCTGTGAAACATCAAGTTTCTGCTGGAAACACCTGGTGAACGATGAAGTTTGGTCACGTTGGTCTTCCAGTACAATGAGATGTCCATAGGGAATGCTGCCAACTGGCACATTCCAGGCTGCAGGAGCACATGCTAAGAGGCACATTGAAACGTGCAAAGGCTTTGTGAGGAAGAACTCCAGTGTAAGGTCCTGCTGTCACTAGAACTTAGGCCTGTTTAAAAAAAACACTGAAATACTTGCACATAGAAGCTACTTGAATAGCAATGGTGCCTCGATCATAGAATATGCTTACACTACAAATGTATACAGCCAATAACAATATAAATATGTAAACTGAAAACACTATGTATGTAAAGACCATGCTCTGCTTTTTTGTACTCTTGTCAATATTTTTTTATGAATAAAGTTTATTTTTGAAATAAAAGCTTTTTTTATGTTATGCCAATGGGAGTGGAGAGAAGAGTGAATGACTATCGTGAAAAAATCTGAAGACAGATCCCGACTCAAAATGACGCCTATCTATGTTCTCCAGAGATGCTGCCTAACCCATTGAGTTGATCCAGCACTTTGTGCCATTTTTTGTAAACCAGCATCTGCAATTCCTTATTTCTCCTTGATTATGTTGGCTTGATTTGCGAGGCAACATGAAGTGTCGATGGAGTTGATGGTGGGAGGTTGGTCTGGCCAAAGCTTCAATGTGGTTGGTCCACAACAAATTGTTGGTGATATTTTCGCTGAGGAACTGGTTGAAGCTCGCGACCATCTCCACTTCTGCACTATTGATGCTGATTGTGGTGTGCACACCACCTCACTTCCTGAAGTCAATAACTAGCTCCTTCATCCTTCAGGTTGTTGACTTGATGTCATGTTACTAAACTCTTTGTTTCCTTCCTGTACACTGTCTCATCATTGTTCAAAATCCAGCTCACTGGTGTCATCTGTAAATGGAGATGAAGTTAGAGCAATACTTGGCTGTGCAGACCTGAGTGTATAGGGGCTAATGTAAGGGCTGAGAATTAGTGTGAAGAATGTTTTGTCACTGATCCACACTGACACAACATCATATTGCAACAAGTGTTAATGTATCCAGAAGGTGACCTGAGCACATTGCGTATTTTGATCTATATGTCAACGAGATGTTTATATTCTAAAAGGCAAATTTGTAAAAAATAGCCCCGGAAGTACCCATGAAAAAGTATTCATTTTCGGCACAAATGCTTGCTAAACGCCAACCTACACTCTGCATATAGCTACCTCATTGTTTTAAGTTTTAAACAAATTCAATAATTGTTCAGAAATCTCTTATACAGATAAAACTTTTGTGGGAGGCTGTCCATAAGGTGTATATATTTAATTTGAAGGAAAAGACTAATTACAAATTAATGTGCTAGTTCCAAATGAATTTGGACTGCACATATTTGGATTAAGTTAGATTGTATAGCTAATTCATAACCCATCCCTGGAGAACAGTGTTGCAAAGCTGTTATTTCCCTCTTTTTATCAGCAGTGTTGAACACATGTAGCATCTCCAGGTCAAGTACAGTATGAAAGTTCAAACACAATTCAGATTCCTCCTATGTTGACCTTACATTGTGCTTAAAGAAAATACACCGCCGTAACATTAGTGTGATATTTCCACTTCCCACAATATGCTTCTGACCTCTGTGATTGAGATTGCTGAGTGTGTGCCAAAGGAATCTACACTGGTATTCTTTGCTCAGCAATTTATTTCCATGCAAACCACCTGGGTTGGAATAATGTTGTCTCTTGCCAGGAAATGGCAGGCAAATGTCTTTACAAAACACATTCCAACCACAGCATTTCTTAAAGTGCTTACTGGATTTTTTTAAATTCCACTTGGTATTATTGGGACAGATGGCAACACAGTGGTGCAGCGGAGGAGTTGCTGCCTTACAGCGCCAGAGACTCGAGTTTGGTCTTGACTGTGGGTGCTGTCTGGACGGAATTTGTACGATCTCCCTGTGACTACGTGGGTTTTTCCCAGGTGCTCCGGCTTCATCCCACATTCCAAAGATGTGCAAGTTTTTAGGATAATTGTCTTCTGTAAATTGTCCCCAGTGTGCAAGATACTAGTGTAGGGGTGATCGTTGGTCGGTGCAGACTCGGTGGGCCAAAGGACCTGTTTCCACGCTGTATCTAAACTAAACTAAACTAAAGAAAATTTGGTATGTCTAAGCAGTTAATCAGGAAGAGGGCTATTGTATATTGTTTCCATTTATTGGTTTTCCTCAGTAAAGATAGCAGATACTAAAGCATCATGTTGATAACATTTTGCCAAAAGTGCACAAGGTAAAAAAGCACATGAAAATTCAGCCCACAATTCTACCTCGTGACTGGTCTGCTAAATATCTGGAAAAAATCACTGTGAGAAACAAATGTCCCTTTTTTAATTGCACATTTCACATTGCCTTCACATTTTTTAAATGGTAACAGCAACATCCCTGTTGATGGTGACTTGACTTGACTTGACTACTGAAAATTCACATTGATCACAACATCTGGGATGTGGGAGGAAACCAGAGTAGTCGGAGGAAACACACAAGCCATCACATGAAGAAAGTGCAAATTCCATACAACAGACAGAGATTCTGGAACATCAAATAAGCAATGGGCTGAGCTAGGAGATGAGTCCCACAATCAAATTTGTTGCTCATCTTTCATCTGAAAGATGTGCCTTATGTGGAGTTTATGATGGTGTCTGGGAAAGCGTAATCCAGCACAAAGGAAGGAGGGAACACTTTTGGCCCAGACAAAATCATTAATGTATAGAATATGATACATAGGATATGATATTTAGGGCAGTTTAATACCACTGATGAAGAAATGTCACTTTTGGTTCCAATAATAAAACACAAAGTCACTGTTTTTAAAGGCAGAGTCAAATTATTTTCATTTTATTCAATATCACTGCTTTATGCCTGATGCAGCTTTGTTCTATATTGCAAATAACACCTTCAAGACAATATTTGATCTGCATTTAAAAAAATATTTGGTTACATAATTATCGTTCGCGCCACTTTAATTACACCATGATTTCCAAATGACGCTTTGATGAGGTTATGTGCTCAATCCAAGCTTTTTAGCAGATTGTGCTTGTGTTGTGACCATAATTGGGCAACATTCATTTCTTGATGTTCTTATAAAAATGTATTTCTTCCAGAGTTTAAAATATAGGGCAATCCAAGAGATTCAAAATATTGACTAAGTTCCAAATGCTGGGAGAGTTCCCAGTGCTTCTCAATTCAACAACAAACCTTCATTCCAAACTAAGAACAACATGGTAGTTCTTTGAGTGATCTCACATGGAAGCAATAAGTGAATTCAATTGTCTCACTCAATAAGAACAACGTCGCTAGTGTGTCATTTCTGGCTATTTCCTGTAATTTAGGAGAGACTCATGTCCATAAGAAAACATAAGCCCTGTTGTTTATCCTCTGACAGAGGAAGAAACTGTGATACAGTCAGAAATTACACATTTCCTGTTATGCACAAATCATTTTATAGCTCTCCCGAAGAGGCCTGGCTCCTGCCCTCAGGTGAAGAGCAAATCCTGTGTGTCCTGTAGAGGTTGTCTGTTCTGCTATATCACCCAGAGTTCATAACCCACTTAAAGAAGATTGTACAAAGAAAATAAATTAAGCAGTTTGTTGTTTAATTTCCCAGGTATTAGAAAGCTTGCAATGGCTTCTACAACATGTGAACACATCATAACATCGACCAGAGTGAAAAATACCTGTTTCCGAAGTTCAAAGTGTGTATGTAATGATGGATTGGTGTCAGGTGTTCATGTGATGCCATTTTAGCACAGGTTCTCAACATTCATCTGAAACAATTATAATATTCCAATAACTGTTTGATACCTGAATTAGAATCTTATTTTAAACTGGCATCTACGCTGCTGTTGTGCCCTAAACAATGTGGTTGATCATGATGGGGACATTCGGGAAGAAACTATTTAGTGGGATCGTGGTAAGGCTATAGTAATCTCTTTAGGAACTTTAAGCCATGAAATACATAAGCAAGATGTTTTTTTTGTGAGTACTAGTGGCCAGACTTTATGTGGGGAGAACACGACTTAGTAATTACAGTATTCCCATTGCCCGGTGCATGAAACTGCTGGAGCCGTGCTGAAACAACTAGATTAAATGCAATGACTTTTTCTGAAACACCAGTATCTAACATTACAGCTAGTATGTTATCCAGTCCCCAAGACTCATCTGTTTCCAGTTCTCTCAGACATTATTTAATAACATGTAGAGTGAATCAAATTGACTGAAGATCAGCTCCTTTGACTGAAGATCAGTTCCTCAGTTGGAACCTTTGGAAAAGGCCATAATGGTTCATGCATTTGACACCTTTTCTGAATTTGTCTGGGTGACCCCAAACTCTTTTCATGAGGATCGGCTCTTTCTCAACAGGTGAAATTTGGATTAGCGCTGAGTTTCCAAATCAGGAGAAGTGGAGCAGCTCAGAAGTCCACAAGGAAGAGCATGGACAGCAAAAAGAGGCTTGGGTAACAGATTATCTTACAGGATAGTGCACCTGAACTTCACTTAGGAAGATTGTGCGATCTATCCTCATTTGAACAGGGAGAAACTGCCATGTACTTGATTGGGAAATGGTGTCTGACATTAGGGCATGTACTGCACTGGGTGTAGCAGAGAAGAATTACACAGCTCCAAATATTTAAGATTTCCACCACATTCATTAACATCAGCAACCCCAATCATGACTATCCAAAAGATCAGCCGTGCACACTTTGTCAGATATCAAAAGTTCATAAGCTTTTCCAGGAAATACAGTAAATAGCGACAGACACCACAAGTTACCCACATTGCTGGATTCTAGCAGTGCAGGATATCATGAGCTGCCTGGTTTATGTTTCTGCATGCCCAGATCAGTAAAGAAAGGCTGTCTTTCATTCATGGTTCACCTTGTTTAACACCAGAAGCAGGAAGTCTTGTACAGCTTTATGGCAATACTCATGATGCTGTGCCATTGCCCCTCTTCCCACTCAAACTCTTCAGAGAGATGCACAGCCTGGGACCAAATTGAGAAACCTCTGCCATCCCGAAATGCCTGTTTAACTTTTTAATAGTAGAGAGGAAATATTCAAGGCCACGCAGAATGAATGTCAAGATTTATAATGGTTTTCGACATGCTCCAGTCTTGGGTAATGATGGAGACTTTCTGATGATAGACACAAATGCTGGAGTAACTCAATTGGTCAGGCAACGTCTCCGGAGGAAAAGGATGGGTGATGTTTTGGATCACGACCCTTCTTCAGACTGAAAGTAGAGGGAAGGAAACTGGAGATAAGAAAAGGCCAGAAAAAAGCAACAGATGACCAAGGAAGGGTGGGGCCCATGATGGCTCATTGTTGGCTGGGGAAGAGATGTAAATGAAGGGATAAAAGGATGCAAACAGTGGAACTAGTAGGATGACTAGGGTGGGTAAAGGAGGGAAGGAAAATGTAACCAGGCCATTGTGGTGAGACTATCATTCATAACTATCAGTTTTTATGAAGAACTAACCAACATAATTCAGCCACAGGGATACTCTCCATGCCTTGGACCATGTTTGAATTAAATATTTTGATGATTTTTCTTCATAGATTGGTGTAATCTGCTGATATATGTTGACATTTTTCCATTTTTGTTTGAGCTGCTTCCTTGTTCTCAGCATTAGCAGCTTTCGAAGTCCCCATACAAGATCAGGTTTCAGCCTCAGTTTAGTTTAGTCTAGTTTAAAGATACAGCACGGAAACAGGCCATCAGCCCACCAGGTCCACGCCCACCAGCACAGCGATCCCCACATATTAACACTATCCTACACCCACTAGGGCCATTTTTTTGCCTTCCACTACCCTTTAACAGCAAAACAAATATATTTTGAATGACGACTAACCTGATATACCAATGAACCAATCAATTTTATGACTGAAAAGCAAGATGAGTTCAGGGAACCAACTCAGCCATTAACCCCTCAAGGCTTTTTTCAAAATAGATGCATCCATAACAATGCTCCAAAAAAGGTCCAAAATAACATATTTTAATTGACATCGCTGATACCAAACTTAATTTTCATCTCTTTCACTGCCAGTATAATGAAGTTGTATTTTCATCATTGATTCTAAAATAGAGTAAATTATAGTCATTGCAAATGCCTTGTGTTTTTTAATTGTTAGACAAAGTTAAATTCTCTTCAGTTACAGATCTGTGCCACGTGCATTCTGATGGGTCATTAATGCAGCTTAAAGAAGGTTTTGGTATTTAAATTCATGCACATAACTTCCACCTCAGAAAACACCAAAACTCAAACTGGAACTGCAAATTCTGATTGGAGAGCTTGTTGAAATTTAAAATAAAATAAGCAAGAAACTCATGTATTTTTATGGTTAAAGATGGATAAAAAATGAAGGGTTCCTTCAGACAAAGAGGAGGATAAAAAAGTCAGAGAGGATTTGGTTAAAGGAAGAAATTTTGCTGTGAGGAGCAAGGTTAGGACAATCATGAAATGAGGCTTGGAGATACAAGGAACTGCAGATGCTGGAATATTGAACAATGGAGAAACTCAGCAAGTTAGGCAGCACTTGTGGAGGGATTGCTTAGATGACATTTAGGCTTGGGACCGTTCTTTGAATTGAACTAAAGGACAATGTTTGGGCAATCGTTTTGCCAAGATTCAGCAATGTAAGTTCCCCGATTTTGCTTGCTTGGAGACTTTGGAACAGAGGTTTCAGAATAAGAGGTAGTCTTTTTAGGACTGCGCTGAGGAGAAATTTGTTCACCCAGAAAGTGTCGGACCTTTGAAATTATCTCCCCCAGAGGGCTGTGAAGGCTTAGTTGTTAAGTTCATTTATAACTGAGATTGATAGATGTCTGGATAATATGGAAGGAAGGGATATGGGAATGTCTCAGGAAATTGGCAATTACAAAGATCAGCTATGATCTTGATGAACAACAGGGTAATCTGGGAGGGTCAGATGAACTACATCTTGTCCTATTTATTATGTTCTTATGTGCCAGACAGTTCAAGAGAGAGAGAAGAATACATTTCTTATCTGGTTGATTGCAAAACAAGGACTTTCAGTGTTAATATCATAGTCTGATAAAAGCTTCCTTGCTTTTGCTTTACTTCGCCCTCCATACAATCTGATTACGTTTTTTTGAAGACTTGACTGAAAAGGTCGATGAGGACAGAGCTGTAGATGTTGTATATAGGGACTTCAGTAAAGCATCCAACAAGGTTCCTCATGGTAAGCTGCTCTGGAAGGTTAGATCGCATAGGATACAAGGAGAGATAGCTGAATGGATAGAATTGGCTTCATGGAAGGAAGCAGAGGGTGATGGTGGAAGGTTGCTTCTCGGACTGGGGAGGCCTGTAACTAGTGGTGTGCCTCGGGGTTTGGTGCTGGGCCCATTTATGTTTGTCAACTAAATCAATGATTTGGATGAGAACATACAAAGCACGATTAGCAAGTTTGCAGATGATACAAAAGTGAGTACTTTTGCAGATATTGAAGATGGCTGTGAAAGATTGCAGCAGGATCTTGATCGATTGGCCAAAGGGGCTGAGGAATGGTTGATGGAATTTAATGCAGAAAAATGTGAGGTGTTGTATTTTGGAAAGTTGAACATGGTAAGGCTCTGGGTAGTGTTATAGAGCAGAGAGATCTAGGAGTGCAGGTGCATAGTTCTCTGAAGTTGGAGTCACAGGTAGGTTCGGTGGTGAAAAAGGCTTTTGGCACATTGGCCTTCATCAGCCAGAATATTGAGTATAGAAGTTGGGAGGTCATGTTGCAGATGTATAAGAAGTTGGTGAGGCCACGTTTGGAGTATTGTGTTCAGTTCTGGGCACTATGTTATAGGAAAGATGGTGTCAAGCTGGAAAGGGTACAGATAAGATTTATGAGGATGTTGCCGGAACTCGAGGGTCTGAGCTGTGGGCAGAGCTTGAGTAGGCTGAGACTCTATTCCTTGGAGCACAGGATGATGAGCGGTTATTTTATAAGGGTGTATAAGATCATGAGAGGAATAGATCAGGTCGATGCACAGAGTCTCTTGCCCAGAGTAGGTGAATCGAGGACCAGGGGACATAGGTTTAAGGTGAAGGGGAAAAGATTTAATAGGAATCTGAGGGGTAACCTTTTCACACAAAAGTGTGGTGTATGTATGGAACAAGCTGCCAGAGGAGGTAGTTGAGGCAGGGACTATCCCAACATTTAAGAAGCAGTTCCACCACCACCATTAGGCTATTACTGCCCTAAAAACATTCCTCACTTAGCTTCAATCAGCTTAAATCTGTACTCTCTGGTTCAGTCCCTACAAACAATCTCTCCTCAATCACTCCATTAAATCTGTTCACAATCTTGGTTCTTGGTTTCTTGGTGCTTCAAAATATTCCAAATGGAATTTAAACTGGTGGTCACTTCTACCAAATTTCCCTTTAACCTACTTTGCTCTAGGGAGAATAATGCAGATTCTCCAGTTTCTCCTCGCCTTCCTCTCTGCAGCTCTCATTTTTGACACCTGCAAGGACTTCAGGCTCCCTGCAGTCCTCTCTGTATCAAGATTGATATGGTGGGTTGATGGAAATGGATTAGGATGTTCTTTCTTGCTTGCAGGTTGTAGTGACCTAATACTTAATTCTCTTGTAATTTCCGATGCGTGCCCAGGTTTGCACTGGTGAATATGATTTATGGAAATATTAACCTGGTGAAGCACAAGGCAGATTATGTATATTATATTGAGCTGCAAAGGTTAATGAAATATCTCACCAATGTATCAGAAGAAAACTATGTAGTCCTACAATGTCCAGTCAAGCATGGCAGAGAAAAACAAGCAACTAAATAAAAAGTAAAGGTTGACATAAAATGCCGGACTAACTCAACGGGACAGGCAGCATCTCTGGAGAGAAGTAATGGGTGACGTTTTGGGTCGAGACCCTTCTTCAGATTGAAATAAAAACGGAGTTATTTATATCTTTTTCCCATCCTCAGACTTGGTGGGTCCCAAGAATTGGATGCAAGAGGCCAATCCTTGCAGGTGTCAAAAGTAGACCAAAGTAGACAACTGAATACAACTGCTGCCTGCATCGTAAATGCCAACATCTCGCCAAAGTGCATGGCATATAATAATAATGAAGCTGATCATTGTAGCTCCAATGGAACTTAAGTGACATATAAACATAGACTAACAAACATCAAGAAACATTTGCACCAGGCTGTATGATAATGGGCATCTCCAACCTGAAAAATTACAATTGATGTCAATGACATCAGCATTCCTGATACAAGATACCAGCATCCCTGGGGATCACCACAGCCCAGAGGCTTAACTGGATCAATCATATAAACACTGTGGCTGCTACATCTGGCCTGTAACTGAATAAGAGACTCATCTTTTGACAACAAAATCTATCTCTGCACCAGCAAAACATGAAAGAAATCTCACCATTTACGTTAAATTTTAAAAAAACGGTGGAAGCCTTTCAGCAGACCAGCCAGCAAGTGAAGAGTCTTAACGTTTTAAGCCAAAGATCTTTCATTCAACCAGAAACATGAACTCTGTTTCTTTCCACAGATGTTGCATGACATGCTAGCATTTTCTGTTCTTATTTTGTACATCTCCTGTGTCTGCTGTTTTGTTTTATTTTCAGCATTTGCTTGGATTTAGCAAAGGCAAACACTCAAAGGTATCCAGGCCAACATTTGATTAGGCCCTATTCACTGAGTTCAACCTATAACTCTTCTTACATCAGGACAAAATGTCCCAGTATATTATACATGATGCATTGAGGCAATTCACTAAACATACTCAGTCAAAATTTCCCAGCTCCGTGGACTCACATAGAACATAGAAAAGCACAGCAAACGAACAAGCCCTTCGGCCCATAATGTTGGTGCCGGACATCATGCCAAAATAAACTAATCTCTTCTCCTTGCACATGATCAATATACCTCCATTCCCTGCATATCCAATGATTCACCTAAAAGCCTCTTAAACACAATTATCGTATCTGCCTCCAACTTCACACTTTATTCCTCGCGCCTCAAAGCTATGCCCTCTCATCTCAAAAAAAGTTTCTGACCCACAACCCTATCCATGCCTCTCTTAATGTTATATACTTCTATCAGGTCTCCTCTCAACTTCCGAGATACCAGAGGAACCAAACAAAATTCCAAGGCTCAAAGGCTCCATCACAAAGAAGAGCTACAACTTGAATGTTGCTCTCACAGTCACGCACCAATCTAACTTGGATATACGCCATCGATCCCACTGGATCAAAAAACATGGATTCACTGCCAACTGCAAACACAGGATCATCAGCAACAACCTCAACTGTAAATCCCATCCAACGAAAAATATAGATGGCCTTGGCACCGTCACTTACACACCTTGAATAATATTTTATTTTGTCGTTGCCTTGGTTATAGTACCATAATGAAGGGGAGCTTCAGTTTTCACTCCTTATAGTTTGAACTTTATTCACCATCCACAGGAGACTAATCAATTTGGAATGGTTTTTAACTCTGGCAACAATAGCTCTAATAAAACCCAGCTCCAGATGGAACCAGGGGTACTGTTTTATGGTGATTTGCAGTCAGATTCCATCCAGCATAGCTTGGGATTCAGAAACTTTTAATGGCAGCTTGGGAATTATATTCTGTAATTCTGTCCATTCTTCTGTGGCCTTCAGTTTCACAATTTGAAGTGCAGCAACCATTTAGATGACAATTATAACAAGTATTGACTTTCTAAGACTTTCACGCTACATGAATTCTGGGAATTGAAGGAAGAACAAATAATTCCTAGCTATAAAAATATGTAATATCTTTATTGGCAAAAATAACCATCTGCCCAGTGTTAATAATCATATGAAACCATGTCAGGAAGATGTTCAGCTTGTAACACATGTGGCAACAATCTTTTGCCTTCTTTCTGTTTGCCAGCTGACTTCATATTAAATAGCTTTCCCCAATGGGACATATTATTCAAAGTACTTGACTGCAACCAAAGCTTCCAACCTCATACTCCAGATAATGTATCCCGCCTGGGAGAATTTTGACTGAAAAACAGATCCACAAGAATCAACGGGCCAAGAAAAAGGAAGGCAAGATGTTGCCATGTTTGTCCCATGATGAAAAAAGCATTGGTTACAAACTATTTTCCTGCAGAATACAAATCCAGGTATTTCCTTACCATGAGCTGATAATTAATCTTTGCTCATAATGTTTTGTTACTTCAATACAATTGTGTTTCTTTATAAGGATTTGTTAACACTGAAATGATCCAGTCAATGCCAAATAGTTCACAGAGGAATAACATGGGTAGATTTCCCAGTTACTTAATTTGTCCAGAAACAATTACATACGAGGAATACATCATTTATAATATTTGCAAACTGAGAATAATTATAAGGATGATAACACTTGCAGAAGAATCCAGGAAAAACATTTTGTAACAGAATTGAAGGAATGAATTAAAGTCTTTCAGAGGGTCTTGGTTTACTCTATTTTATATTAAATGCATATTTGAAGAAAATGATGAGACAATAAGACCATAACACATAGTACCAGAATTAGGCCATTTGGCCCATTGAGTCTACACTATTCAATCAGCGCTGTTCTATTTTTCCTTCCCAACCCAATTATCCTGCCTTCTCCCCGTAACCTATGACGGCCTTATTAATCTGAACCTATCAATCTCCGCTTTAAAAATATCCAATGTCGTGGGTTCCACAGTAATCTGTGGCAATGAATTCCACAGATTCGCCATCCTCTGGCTAAAGAACTTCCTCCTCATCGCCAGTCTAAAGGTACTTCCTTTTATTCTGAGGCGGTGTCCTCTGGTTAAGGACCATATTTTAAACATCCACTTTCATTATCTAGTAGGTTTCAATGAGATCCCGCTCAGCCTTCCAAACTCCAGGGAGTACAGAGTACAGAGTGCAGAGTACTTCAAACGTTCTTCATATGTTAATTCAATCATCCCTGGGATCAATCTCGTAAAGCTCCTCGTGACCCTCTCCAACATCAACGCACCATTTCTTATATGCAGTGTATTCAGACCCTTCACTTTTTCCACATTTTGTTACGTTACAGCCTTATTCGAATATGGATTAATTTTTTTTAATCATCAATCTACACACAGTACCTCATAATGTAAAAGTGAAACAGGTGTTTAGAAATTTTTGCAAAGTAATTAAAAAGATATAACTGAAATATCACATTTACATAAGTATTCAGACCCTGCTATGACACTCAAAATTGAGCTTAGGCGCATCCTGTTTCATCGATTATCCTTGAGATGTTTCTACAATTTGATTGGAGTCCACAAGTGGTAAATTAAATTGATTGTACATGATTTGGAAAGGCACACACCTGTCTATATAAGGTCCCGCAGTTGACAGTGCATGTCAGAGCAAAAACCAAGCCATGAAGACGGAGGAATTGTCCGTAGACCTCCGGGACAGGATTGTGTCGAGACACAGATCTTGGGAAGGGTCTAAAACAATTTCTGAAGCATTGCAGGTCCCGAAGAGCACAGTGGCCTCTGTCATTCTTAAATGGAACAACTTTGAAACCACCAGGACTCTTCATAGAGCTGGCCGCCCGGCCAAACTGAGCAATCGGGGGAGAAGGGCCTTGGTCAGGAAGTTGACCAAGAACCCGATGGTCACTCTGACAGTGCTCCAGAGTTGTGGAGATGGGAAAAACTTCCAGAAGGCCTGTTTGGTAGAGTGGCTAAATGGAAGCCAATCCTCAGTAAAAGGCACATGACAGCCTGCTTGGAGTTTGCGAAAAAGCACCGAAACAAGATTCTCTGATCTAATGAAACCAAGATTGAACTCTTTGGCCTGAATGCCAAGCGTCACGTCTGGAGGAAACCAGGCACCGCTCATAGGCCAATACCATTCCTACGGTGAAGCATGTGGGTTGCAGCATCATGCTGTGGGGATGTTTTTCAGTGGCAGGAACTGGGAGACTAGTCAGGATTGAGGGAAAGATGAATGGAGCAAAGTACAGAGAGATCCTTGATGAAAACCTGCTCCAGAGCGTTCAGGACCTCAGACTGCGGCCTAACAACGACTCTAAGCACACAGCCAAGACAACACAGGAGTGGCTTCATGACAAGTCTTTGAATGTCCTTGAGTGGCCCAGCCAGAGCCCGGACTTGAACTCGATCGAATATCTCTGGATGGACCTGAAAATAGCTGTGCATCGTTGCTCCCCATCCAACCTGACAGAGCTTGAGAGGATCTGCAGAGAAGAATGGGAGAATTACCCAAATACAGATGTGCCAAGCTTGTAGCGTCATACCCAAGAAGACTTGAGGCTGTAATCGCTGCCAAAGGTGCCTCAACAAAGTACTGAGTGAAGGGTCTGAATACTTATGTAAATGTGTTATTTCCGTTATTTATTTTTAATTACTTTGCAAAATTTTCTAAACACCTGTTTTCACTTTTTCATTATGGGGTATTGTGTATAGATTGATGATAAAAAAAAAGAATTTAATCAATTTTAGAAAAAGGCTGTAACGTAGCAAAATGTGGAAAAAGTGAAGGGATCTGAATGCTTTCTGAATGCACTGTATACGTGGCCCAAAATTGCTCATAATATTCCAAACATAATATAGATCAGAATATATCATTTAAAAATTATAAAGGTGGCAATGAAAAGTCAAACAAGTCTCTTTCTTTCCACCAGGTATAAATATGATTACAAGTACACCTGCACCCTTGATAGAAGAATTGAGATTTTGCCAAATCCATAAAAGTCCTTCTGATTTAATTGTTTGTGCTTCTTGCTGGGATATTTGGCACAAAACAGATGTGCTGTTCCAATTTGAATTATTACGCCTAGTAGAAAAAATAATTGTTCACTTTGTTTTTGCTTATCACTATTTCAGATGTTTAGTTCAGAGATGTAGTGTGGCCCTTCGGCACACCAAATTCTCAAAAATACCCCCCAGTGTTTCTAATACTGGCAAGCTGGATGAGTAAACTTTGCACTCATCCTCATCGCAAATCAAATGGCATTAGTGTCAAATTAATCACAAGTAAAGACTAAACATTGCATCTACAAGATTGTTTCCATTCTGCTTGGGTCTTTAGTAATTAATTCTGAAAGCACTACAATTTTCAACATGATAAGATGATATGAAAAGAAACTAAAATATACGCCCCGAGTCAGCTGTCGCAAGAAGGTAAAGTGTGTGGTTGCCTCAGTTCTGTACAGCGAGCGTGAAGGGTGCTAATAATGGCTTACAGATCTACAATTATATCAACACCAAGGAGTTCTACAAGATAATGTTATACTTAGAATCCACTCAATTAGATCAAACTCAAATTGGAATTAAGTAAGGGAACTTTATCATTTTATATGTTAAAACATATATTTCAGTTTCTTACAAAAAAAAATTCATAAACTAATTCTGTTGAACCATTTTAACTAACTTTAATGTTTAAACTAGATAAACTTAATTTTCACTACCAATGTTATCTATTTGCCTTGATAATTAAAGGATGCTCATTGGCTAACAATAGATGTGCATAAGAGCAGACAAATACTGGGTTTCACATATATTCCCAGCATTACCAAAGGATGCAAGATATGATTGTAACAATTGGTAAAATGGTGTGAAGGCTTTGTGAGCCAGGCAGGGAGTCACATGCCTCATCCTCCGACTTGCTCTCAGTTCAGTTCAGTATTATTTGTCATATGTAGGTTAACACTGGGTCAACGGTACAATGAAATGTTTTTGACAAGACAACGTGTCACCTCAGCAATTATATTACAAGGATAAAATTAAGGTTAAAAAAAAGATAAAAGTGACATTGGTAGGTAAAAGATAATAATAAATAAAATAATCAACATATATGATGTGTTTATGAGTTCAGAAGCCTGATGGCATGATGATAAAAACTGTTAAGTCTGGTGGTGCGTGCAGCCATGCTCCTATATCGTCTGCCTGATGGCAACAAGGAGAACAGTCTGCGTGCTGGGTGGCTGTGGTCCTTGATGACGCTGTGTGCCTTCCGCAGGTACCGCCGGTGAATAATGTCCTGAATGGCCGGGAGACAGTTGCCAGTGATGTGCTGTGTCGCCTTCACCACTCTGTGTAGTGATTTGCGGCTGTGGGCAGAACAGTTCCCGCACCAGACTGTGATGCAGCCCGTCAGCAGACTCTCGATGGTGCAAATGTAGAAGTTTGTGAGGATGCTGGCGTTCATGCCAAACTTCCTCAGTCTTCTCAGGAAATAGAGCCGCTGGCAGGCTTTCTTAGTTATTGTGTCCATGTGCAGTGTCCAAGCGAGGTCCTCAGTGATGTGCACACCGAGGAACTTGAAGTTGCTGACCCGTTCAACCTCAGCATCACCGATGTGGATGGGGAGGTGTCCACTCCCCTGCTGTCTCCTGTAGTCCACGATCATCTCTTTAGTTTTGCTAGCATTGAGAGAGAGATTATTTTCCTGGCACCAGCTGTTTAGTGCCTTTACCTCCTCTCTATAGGCCGTCTCATTATTGTCTGTGATGAGGCCCAGGATGGTCGTGTCATCAGCAAACTTTAAGATGATGTTGGAGCTGTGCTTAACAGTACGGTCGTGCGTGAACAAGGAGTACAGGAGAGGACTGAGCACACAGCCCTGTGGTGTGCCTGTGTTGAGGATCAGTGAGGTGGAGGTGTGGCTGCCAATTCTCACCACCTGGGGCCTGCCCGTCAGGAAGTTGAATATCCAGCACAGATGGAGGTCTCCAGTCCAAGATCAAGGAGCTTGGGGACGAGTTTTGAGGGAATGATAGTGTTGAATGCCGAGCTGTAGTAAATGAAGAGCATTCTCACATATGTATTCCCTTTGTCCAGGTGGGTGAGCGCAGTGTGAATTGCCATGGCGATGGCATCGTCCGTGGCCCTGATTGGTCTATACGCAAACTGAAGAGGGTCCAAGGTGTCAGGGAGAGAGGAGCAGATGTAAGTTTTGACTAGCCACTCGAAGCGCTTCATGATGACTGATGTCAGTGCGACAGGACGGTAGTCATTTAAACAGGGGTGGGAACCACAGACTGACTCAGGGAGAGGTTGAAGATGTTGGTGAACACCTCTGCCAGTTGATCAGCGCACGCCCTGAGAGCCCGCCCTGGAATACCATCCGGCCCTGGAGCTTTGCGGTCATTGACCTTTTTGAAGGACCGACGCACGTCTGCCATTTGTAGGGTCAGTGAGGTAGTCCCCCTGCACACCTGTGGACTCATGGTAGGCGCTGTGTTGTCTGCATTGAACCGGGCCTAGAAGGTGTTAAGCTCCACCGGGAGCGAACCGGTAGGCTGGACAGTGCTCCTGTTTTTCCCATTGTAATCTGTGATGCAACGTAATCCACTCCACATGCATCTGGGCTCATAGCTATTTATGAGGCTGATCCAGTTGAGTTTGTGCTGATTGATGCCTGGGTTGATGGCTGGGAACTCACATAAAGCAATGTCAAGGATAGGCGGTTAGTCTCATCCTTGTAGGAGATGGTCATTGTTTGATGCAATAGTAGCAGAACTGTTACTTGCTGCTTACCTGAATCTGTTCTAGGTGCTACAGCATGATTCATTTGTGGAGAGGTTACATATGGAATATCACTCATTATCATTGAACAGTCCACACTCTGAACTTATGATGGAAGAGAAAGCATTGTTGAAGCATAAATTATTGTTGGGGCTTTGACACTTACCTGAGGAACATAGAAACATGGAAACATAGAAAATAGGTGCAGGAGTAGGCCATTCGGCCCTTCGAGCCTGCACCGCCATTCAATATGATCATGGCTGATCATCCAACTCAGTATCCTGTACCTGCCTTATCTCCATACCCCCTGATCCCTTTAGCCACAAGGGCCACATCTAACTCCCTCTTAAATATAGCCAATGAACTGGCCTCAACTACATTATGTGGCAGAGAATTCCAGAGATTCACCACTCTCTGTGTGAAAAATGTTTTTCTCATCTCAGTCCTAAAAGATTTCCCCTTTATCCTTAAACTGTGACCCCTTGTTCTGGACTTCCCTAACATCGGGAACAATCTTCCTGCATCTAGCCTGTCCAACCTCTTAAGAATTTTGTATGTTTCTATAAGATCCCCCCTCAATCTTCTAAATTCTAGCGAGTACAAGCCGAGTCTATCCAGTCTTTCTTCATATGAAAGTCCTGACATCCCAGGAATCAGTCTGGTGAACCTTCTCTGTACTCCCTCTATGGCAAGAATGTCCTTCCTCAGATTAGGAGACCAAAACTGTACGCAATACTCCAGGTGTGGTCTCACCAAGACCCTGTACAACTGCAGTAGAACCTCCCTGCTCCTATACTCACTATTTCCTTTTCACCATGATGAGGACATCACTCCAGCTAAGTAATGAATCTGTCACTTGCTCTGTTCAGCCTCTTATTGAACACATTGCCCCACTATAGCATCTTCCAACCGCTCCCTATGGTCAAGCATCACCCCACCCTTACTACCAGCCCACCTCATGATTAGACTCTTCCTCTGACCCTCCCACAATGGGAATCATACTTCTGATGCTTAACCTTGGTTGCTCCCTTGTTCCTCCATGCTTCATCTCCAACAGAGAGCAGGAATACAAACGGAGTCATAGTCATATAACAAGGAAACAGGCCCAACTCATCCATGCCTACCAAGATGCCCATCTACATTAGTCCCACATTTGAGACACATCCCTTTAAACCTTTCCTATCCATGTACCTATCCAAGATACATATTAAAGATTGCAGATCATCTTTAAACAGCATTCACACAGCTCATAAACCACCACCAACTCCAACCCATCAGTCCCCCACCTCATCCCCACTGATCCTGTGACCTTTAGTGAGAGGATACCAGATGATTATCGCAAATATAATCATAACAAAGTTGAGAGAATTGGCCACGTGATCGGTTGCTACGGCAAGGTCAACAAATAGATGTAAAGTATCCCCTTTCAGCTCACAAGAAGTCTTCCTTGTGCATAAGATTTCAACTTGTGTGTGTGTGTGTATGTGTCTGTACATTGAACGCCCTCTTGACTCTGTGAAGGCAGCAGTTCCACTTAATTGGGTTGCACCATTATGTTTGTGTGGTCTGTCAACTGCAAAATGATGAGGTCACGGGTTCTGCTGAATGATGGATCTGTGCCTTGCCTGTAACACTTTAATTCAATAAACGAGTAGATCCGGCCAATGTTCCTGGGCTCGTTTGAAAACATTGTGAGGAGCAAAGACAGGCTGAATGTTGTGTGGAGCTCCTGCTGCTGTAGACTGTACAATCCTGTTGCAATTTACCAACTGAATTTCAACCATTGTGGGCACTCTATGAACATAATTAACAAGTAGCTTTGTCCATCATGATGTGTGGCAGAATCATGAGCATTGCATTCTGTGTGTCAGTATGGCGATGCTTTCTGCTCCTGTTGATATTCTTTTTGCCTTTTACCCCTCGTGAAAATAAGCCTCAGTGTAGAAACATTTCACCATTAAAGTAATTTGGTTTTAACTGTCTGAAAGCAATCTTCTGTTCAAAGAGTGAACAACCGGATAAATAAAGTGTTACTACTTCAGATCATTTCACTCTTAGCTCATTAATTAGTTGGGTTAATTACAATGCCTTAGAAGATCTGACAACATAGCTCTCAAAGTAAAAATTCTTCTTAGCATTGAACAGAGAACATAGAACAACACAGCGCAGGAACATGGTGCCAAACATGATGCTAAGTTAAACTGATCTCATCTGCCTATACATGATCCATATCCCTCTATTCCCTGCACTTCCATGTGCCTGTGGAAAAGCTTAAATGTCACTATCATATCAATTCTTGAATCAATCCTGGCAAGAATCAGAAAATGTTTCAGCATACACAAAGACATTGTTACAATGTGCGATTAGAAATAGTTGGTGTTAGTCCTCCCCCCAAATCTGAAAACCCATAACTAAATACTTGACGTCTCTGATTAGCAGACCAAGGATGAAGTACATTCTCCAGCTGATAATCTTCCCATCCTGCAGTCCTCAGGAGTGTTCTCTGATTTGGTATTAAGGAGACCCCAGCTTACATTTAATCGAGAGTATATGCTTGGAATTTTTTAAACTAATTTTAATTCAGTATCAGGTGAGTTGGGGGTCAAGTTGAAAGGTTAAACATCTGGCCACTTACAGCTTAAAGCCTATGTGACTTTAACTGCACACTGGTGATCAATCTCCTTCCTGAACACAACACAAAATCTGACCTGGCATGTAGTGTGAGTGGGATTGATTGCCACCAAAAACCAGACGGAACAGTCCTTTGCCATCAGGTAAGTAATGGGAAGGACCTGGATAGGGTCCAAAGGAGGTTTACAAGAATGAGTGGGTTAACATATGATGAGGGCTTGACGGCACTGAGCCTGTATTCGCTGGAGTTTAAAAGAATGAGGGGGGACCTCATTGAAAAGTACCAAATAGTGAAAGGCTTGGATAGAGTGGATGTGGAGAGGATATTTCCACTGGTGGGAGAGTCTAGATCTAGAGGTCATAGCCTCAGAATTAAAGGATGTTCCTTTAGGAAGTAGATGAGGAGGGTGGTTGATCATGGAATTCTTTGGCACAGAATGCTGTGGAGGCCAAGTCAATGGCGGAGTAGACTTGATGGGCCAAATGGCCTAATTCTGCTCCTATCACTGTAACACTGCAATTGGGATTGGAATTGGAATTGGTATTGGTTTGTTACTGTCACGTGTACCGCCGTACTGCGAAAAGTTTTTTATTTATGTGCTATCCGATGAAATCAGATTATACTATTTACAAGTATAATCAAACCATATACAAGTACAACAGGTAGTGCAGAGAGAAAAATACCAGAGTTCAGAATATAGTGTTACAGCATTTTGTGTTACAGATATCGTGAGAATGTCCAACGTCCATGATGAAGCTGGTTTGAAAGCTTGGGATTAGCCTTATGAGAGGACTATTCAGTAGTCTGATAACAGAGGGGAAGAAGCTGATCCTGAGTCTGGTGGTACATGCTTTCAAGCTTTTAGATTTTCTTTCTGACGGGAGAGGGGAGAAAAGGGAAGGACTGGGGTGATAAAGGCCCTTGATTATGTCAGCTACTTTCCTGAGGCAGCGTGGTATAGATGGAGTTAATTGTGGGGAGTCTGGTCTGTGTGATGGACCTGGCTATATCCAAAATTCTTCTAAATTTCATGCAGTCTTGTTCAGAGCTGTACCCAAACCAAGCTGTGATGCAAACTGATTGTATGCTTTCCACTGCACATCTGTAGAAGTTGGAAAGAGTTGTTGGAAGAGAGACACAAAATGCTGGAGTAACTCTGCGAGTCAGGCAGCATTTCTGGAGAAAAGGAATAGGTGACGTTTTGGATCAGAACCCTACTTCAAACGGGTTGTTGGAGAAGGTTTTGCGAAGGTTGTGAACAGATTTATTGTATCAATTGTGAAAGGGGATGGAAGCCTTATTTCAGTGAAGTCCCCAGGTTTCCTAATGAGCCACAAGGGATCAAGTGTTTCACCTGGTCCAATAACAACCATATTAAAAATTAGTAAATACATAAATCTACTTGTTCCAATAGGCCTTTTCAGAAAGCAGGCTCTCTGTTGCCATGTGAAGCTCGGCTGAAAAAGCACTATGGTTTCTCAGCTCCATCCTCGAGTTAAAGTTGCAGTTAAGTCCTAACAATATCACCAAAAACTGCTCTGCATTTTGAATACCCCATTAGTTTTGGGCAAGGTTCTGACTAAAGAGAGCAGGTTCGAATTGCAGCTAGCCAGATGATAGCAGGATTGCTGGAGGTTGGTCACTCCCTCGATTTTAAATGTCCACTTGCCAACTTCCTGTTTGACAGGTAAAAACTAAAATTATTTTGCAAACCAGCACGCTTGTTTTATTAGTCACCCTGCCGACATGATGAGACAGATTACAGACAGATTTCTGGTGGCTCATATCTACTGCACATAAGATCAGCATTGCGATTTAATTAATTCTAATTACAGTGCTTTAGAAAGCTTGCATGTTTTTCAATATCAATATTTAAAAAACATATGCATGATTATGTGGTTAACAAAATGATTCAAGGGGCAGTTGTAATTCTACCTGCCCAGAAGAAATGGTTGGTCAAATTGCAAACTCAACAGGAAGCTGCCAGAAATTGGCCCTTCAGGGAGCCCTAAGATGGTGAGGTTGATTTTAGAATATGCACATCTGTAGCCAAAGATGTGTGCCCAAGGTTGGCCACAAATAGGACTTTGATCCTTATTGCCACAAAAAATATTAGCTTACTGGCACTTGTTGCTTTCCACAAACAGCTCGTCCAAAAGAAAAAAATAGTTTCAGCCTGGATCATGCTCTGTTGTTCGATATTGAATTTGAGAGAAGACACTTTAAGGGACTTTATGGTTCCCATTTTCACGCTAGGAAATCTGACCTAATTTAGAAAGTTACAGGAAATACCTGAAAGATCACCCAATGGTTTCCAGTCCTCCTCACACCAAAGGACATTCGCCCTGAAATTGAATCTTGAACATGTCCCCGCTCACCTACATTTCCTGTCCTCCATTCCCTGTCTGCTTCTCTGCCCTCTGCCCTCTGCCTCGTGACCTCCCCTTTTTCTCTCAAACAGAATTTATCACTCTAAATAATTTGTGAACAGATCTAAAATATATATTTTTTAATCTTTGGGATATAGCAGTGCTATCAGAGAACAAGCTATCTTTGCCATCTCCGCAAAGGTACTGTATTTAAAATCCCCAAATTCAGAGAGCGAGAATTATCTTTTCTCCTGAATCTCTCATGCTTTTTAGTTGCAAGATGCTGCTGTGGTAGCTCCTAGAGAGTGACAATCATCCCAACATGTAAAATAGCAATAGAAAAACATTCATATTATAGATAATGATTAACAGACATCTGATCGCAGTGCTATTTATTTATAATGTGTGGGATCCTGGTTAGTTGGTCAAACATTTATGGCTGTGAAAGGATAATGAATGGTTAAACTTCCACAGGAGGTAGACAGTGAGATGCTGCTGTTTTTTATGTTTTAATATGAAAACATCTTCCATGCAGTGACTGATTGATGATGCATCACTTTCATATGTTAATATGATTGCTTTTATCATTGCTACTGAGTGAGGAAAAAAATGACAGCATGTAAACCTAACAGCCTGTAAATGTTAACTAGAGAAAATAAACTATTTGCTTATTGTCATATAGCCCTAAAAAAAGGTTCTTCTGCCCACCATATCAGCCCATCTACTCTAAGCCCACTTGCCCACATTAGAGCCAGATTGTTTGATCCCTTGCCTATTCATATCATGGCTAAGTGCCTCTTAAATATTGTGCATGCAATTGCTTCCACCAACTCTTCTGATAGCACATTCCAGATATGAACCACTCTCTGTGTAACAAAGTAAGATATCTGTAAATTATTAATCAAGGTTCTACATTCTGGAAGGCTTTTCAAGTTGGAAATAAAGAGGAGAAGTTTGGAAAGGGAATTCACTATCTAGGTCCAAATGGCTGAAGATAAGATTGCCAATACGTGGGCGTGGATCTGCAAAGAGGCATCCGGAAGAAATGAGTTCTTCACACCATTCCAGAATGAATAAAATTGGAGACCATTCTTCATATCAAGCCTATACTTGCTCCATGTAAGAGCAATCCAACTAATCCCATTCTGCCATTTAAATTTGAAGCTGTTAAATATTGAAACTAAGGGGCAATGTCGAGTACTGATTACAAAGCATGGTATATGAACACAACCTGAGGACATCAACAACGTCGACAGGCCAGGTCACCCCTGCAACATTGGCAAAGGGCTGCCACCAGGACAACACACCTTTAAGGTCAAGATGCAGCTTTAAGAACTTTAAAACTTGGAGGATACAATATGGTGCCAGAAATGTGGTGACTCTTTGCGTACTGCCTCAGTGTAATCTACTGTTCCTACACTCTTGTCTGATTATGTTTATGTACAGTATCATTTTACTGAACTATATGCAAAACAACGAATTTCACTGTTATCTAGGTACATGAGACAATAAAGTACCTTTGCACCATTGAACAATTTAGGCTGCATGTAGCATAGATTTTCCTGTTTCAGGACGATCTGAAGGCTCCGGAGGCTAGAAGGTGAGGTGTGCACCAAAATAGTGGCATCATCTGATGGCCAAATTATGGATGATGTTTTCCACTGCAGGTATAAGAAGCAAAGGTCAGTGATTGACCAGCGGCTGAAACTTGTACCACAACGCAAATTTGACCTTGTGTATAGGAAGGAACTGCGGATGCTGGTTAAAACCGAAGATAAGCACAAAAAGCTGGAGTAACTCAACGGTTCAGACAGCATCTCTGGAGAAAAGGAATAGGTGACATTTCAGCTCAAGACCCTTCTTCAGACTGACCGCCAGGCGAAAGGGAAATGAAGAAGAGTTTCGACCCAAAATGTCACCTATAAATTTGTTCTTTATTTATAAACAAATCATTAACCTGCTTTTGAGAAGATGCGTGGTTTTATTTTAATATTTGGATAGAAAAAGAACTAGAACACGTAATTGAAATAAGCTTCACACTCAACACCTCCCTTCTCTGGCTGAGCATCCAGCTTATTTATTCTCCTCTGTGGAAATGGAGGCCACAGCCTGAGCTAAAGCAATTCTTCTCAGTAGAGCATTTCCAAGATGCTAAATAAATTGCATGTTAATAACACCCTCTAAGACAATACATGACCGAAAATGATATATTTCCTAACTGGAACACAGCAGTCTTTTGTTCAATGGTTTAGTTTTGCATGATCAATCCATTTTGAAAATGAGTTCTTGCTGAGTTTGTGATGTCAGAATGAAGATTGCTTCTGACTGATGAGATTTCCATGATGTGCTATTTGCCACAAATTGAAAGCTTTATATTTGATGAGCCAGATATGTTGGCAATGAAAAATGTACCAGAATTTGAGGTGAAACTTGGAATAGACAGTGATTCCCTGCAATTTATTACAGTTAAACATAATATAGAAAATAGTCGTCTCTCAGTGGAATGAGGTCTAAATATTGAACAGCTACAGCAACTGTGAGTTATCGTCTTATTCTATTAATCTTTTTTGCATTTCTTCCTGAATTTCTTCCCATTGCTCCTGAAGCCTGCAAATTAAACTGTAATCCAAAATGTTTGCTGGAGTTCATATTGACCTAACTAGACCAACAGAAAATACATGGGGTCAAGAGGAAAGTCACTTCTGCGCCTCTCTCAGCTGTTCTCTGTAGATTTTAATGGCAAGCAAAAATACAGTGGCACATAGGTCCAGTCTTTTACCCAATCCATTCAATTTTTCAGCAGACTGCAATGGCTCTCAGTGTATTTCATATTCTGTTTTACCATGTCAGGCATCAGGACCAACACCAACTTTGAGATCCACCCATTGGTGTTCTCTGATATGAAATTGCTGCAAAATGTGACCACATTTCCACAGCATGCAGGTTTTTTTGTGTGTGCCTGGCTCTCACAAGTGGAATTGTTCATATCCCCACCTTATGCACAGGAAGCAGTAGAATCAATGGTGCTATTCATGTTTCCATTGGTTATATAATGTACATCGTGTTCTCTGATCCCATGCTCTTTGCTAAACAGCTCCAAGACGTGAGCAAAAGTTTGCCAAGTTGATAAGCTCTGGTACTATTTTTAAATCTGTGAGAAACGTTTAACCTCCACCAAGCTTTTATCTCCATGGGAGTCCAAGAGATCCCGTCAACTAGAAACTCTGCAGGAACGTACCTCCCATGTACCAGTGCTATAACAACATTTTAAATATATTTGGACAGGTACATGGAAAGGAAAGGTTTAGAGGGATATGAGCCAAATGCAGGCATTTGGGACTAGTATAGATGGGGCATTTCGGTCTGCATGGACAAGGTGGGCCGAAGGGCCTGTTTCCATGCTGTGTGACTCTATGACTTTAACCGTCATGCTACCAAGTGTTGAGCACAACAGCAAAGTGAATCATATGTCATTCTCAGTGACCAAGGACCAGAACAGAAGCCAGAGCAACACTAGTGAGTGGCAGAACATGTGGTGTACAGTCCTGCAATGTTTCCAGTTAACGGGTTCTGTTGGACTCCCAGGGAGGTAGAAGTCAGGTGGAGGGCAAATGTTTCTCACAGATACAAAAATAGTACCAGAGCCCATCAACTTGGCAAGCTCTTGCTCATGTCTCGAAGCTGGTTATCAAAGAGCATGGGACCAGAGAACACGATGTACATTACATAACCAATGGAAAGATGAATATCACCAGTCAGTGAAAGTGATCCTCATCTTTTGCCTGCAGTGGGAAAAGTGAGAGAGCCAGAAGGTGCAACATTCTGTTCATTTTGCAATTTCTCCACAGATTAATGGGAATAATGTCAAAAAGTTGACTCTTTGAAAGGGGCCAACAGTTGTCTATAAGACCTCGCAGCCAGGGTAATGTACAACAAAGAGAGACCATGAACAACAAAAAGGACTTTGAAAGGAGTCGGAAAGGATTCAGCAGTGCCCTAGAGCCAAGTTTTGACTGGTAATAAAATATGTTGCAGGACAGCATTTATTTGTGTTCAGCAACACATGCAGCACAGAATTACAAGGAAGTGCGAGAGAACAGCTGAGTTCAGTACTGATTTTAGCTGGTAAACAATATCACAACTTTACCATGTGATTAAAGTAAAACCAAAGATCGTTGCTGCAATGGCAAATTAAATGTCAGTCTTTTCCTTTTGTTAACGATTCATTTCCACTTTGTCCTACATAAGTGCACCTCATCTTCACCATAGGAATTCTTGTCTGCTTGCCAAGGTAGACTTTTCCAGTACACGTTCACAAGCGAGTGCCATGGGTACTGAGTCTGAGCTGCTGCTGCTGCTGCTGCTGCTGCTGCTGCTGCTGCTACTCCTGCTACTCCTGCTGAGCAAGGGTTTCTGAGGAAGTTTTGGCAGAAGTACATTTTATGCACTATGTGAGAATTTCAAATTACAATAATGCATGTCAATGTTTGAAGTGTTACTCCACAAAGACTTTGTCCCTACCACAACAACATCCTCCCGGCTCAACCACCATCACCATCATGTGCTGCGCCAGTTAGATCCATCCTGTGGTGAAGCCATTATTAACCAGCCTATTATTCCAGCTGCTGCCTTCTGCCTCCATTCGAAATGTATTTTCAATGATCTGTTTTCCTATGAATTCAGGAGAGAGGAGCGATACTAGAAATCTTTTTTATGAGCCATCATCAGCAGTAAAATTTTAATATTGTTCCTATTAATCTGTAGAGAAATAGGGTATGAATAAATTCAATATAGTGTGGTCAGTCGTTCAGCTCACTGTTTCAATTCCAGGCAAAAGATGAGGATTACTTTCTCTGGCTGCAGTCTTTCATTTTTCTATTTGTCATATCATGTCACATCATGTTCTCCAGCTCCTTGCTGTTAAGTGCATAAGCAGGCTGTCTGTCAATACAATTTCCAAGAAGCCTAAAAAACAAATGTACTTTTCTAAGCACCGCCGTGACTAATAAATTCTAAAGAGAACACAATACATTTTCTGCAAACAGTAAGCTAATAAATGGTCCATTATCATGGTTTTTTATGAGTTCTATGTGTCTCCAAAGCCAAATATGTCAATTTTGGGGTTTACTACTTTGAAGATGCTTAATATCCCCTATAATCTGTGAAAGATATGAGCAAATTATTAGAGAATTAACAAACCCGAATCTGAGTTTAACTGCTTCCTATTGGGGCACCATCACCTGCAACTTTTTAATGTATTTATGAGTCTCAATAAAAACATAGACAATGTTTGAGTCTGAAATACTAAAGCTATTCCTCTCCAGGTTTAAAGTAATCCCCATCTGTCAACTTTTCACAAACTTGGACAAAGGCACCACATAGTATGCAACTTGTTATTGCCAATGTAGAATATCAGGGGTACAGATACGTTAACCTTTAACGGACATTCCTGGTGTTTAAGAACCCTCTTCAGGTTAGCACTGGAGTAAAGTGTAACCCAAAATACCATGCCAATGAGGTAGTTAAAAATATATTTCCTCATTCATCTTCATCTTTATTTTTCGCTGTAATTTCTAACAACCTTTTCCTCTGAATTGTTTTATGTAAGGCTGGAGTAACTTTTATAAATTGAGTTCAAGGTTCACTACCCATTATAAGCTTTTTTTTGCAGTGATAAGGTTCACCTCAAAGATATTTCCTTTGGATTTATATTGATGGCAAGATATGGAGATATGATGTGTATTACTATAGAAGAGGATCTGATTTACCTTTGTCCTATTTGGACCTGTTCTGAACCTCACAAGTACAAGGAGCTTTGCTGTGCGCCTTTGGTGAATTCCATGCTTCATTCAGTGATATTGACACAGCTTTCATCCAACCCCTGCCACTGTAGAAATTGTAACAGTGAGAGTGGTTGAATTGTTAACTAAGCAATCAATTCAAGGAACATAATAAGCCAACTTATCTTTGATGTTCAGTGAAATAATCTTCTTAATGTTGATATTTAAATCATCCATTGAAGAACAGTAATAGTCATTTTAGAAACCTTAGCATTTCCTTCAGGAACAGTGCAGTCACAGTTATCTGGACTGCCACAATTTCTGGCCATGTTCTGTGTGGCATGGTCAGAGCACTACACTTGATAAACATATAGATAATGAGGGGTATTTGTTGTAAACTACATCCTAGTGCAGAAACAATAGCCTTGAACGGAGTCTGAATTAACAAACTGAAGGAAATCTTCAAATATTCCCTTCTCTGTTTTTTATTTTCCATCTACTTCTAAAATGTTCGTCATTCATGCGCATAATGTACCAGTGAGTCACCTGTTAGGTCACATGGAATTACATATTTTAGTTCCACAGTAAACCAGAACACACTACAGCTGAAGAAAACAGCTAATCACTCTTTAGCAGAATGACTATTAATCCTCCCACTACAACAGCAAATAGCACATCTCACAATTAATTACCATAATCAACTTTCAAATAAGTTCCCGCTGAACTTTGGCTGTGTAATAATCATTTCCTTTGTATTCTGCCCCAACATTTATCATTTCATGTATAAAATAATGTAAGTGCTTCCTCTCTGAGCTGGGTCAGAGATGGGAACATCACCTACACTGAGTAATGTTTACGATTAAGAACTGCAGATGCTGGAAAAATCGAAGGAATAGGTGATGTTTCGGGTCAAGACCCTTCTTCAGGAAGTCTGAAGAAGGGTCTTAATCCGAAATGTCACCTATTCCTTCGCTCCATAGATGCTGCCTCACCCGCTGAGTTTCTCCAGCATTTTTGTCTACCGAGTAACATCAGATGGCAGTAATTGAACAGGTGAGCCTACCTTTGGGAGTGGCCCTTCAAGCTGTCCACCTAGGCAAACAACGTGTTCTTATTATTTTTGGAAATGCCCATGTTTAACAGAGATATCAGAGCTTCTGTCTAGCTGTGTGGTTGTTGTCACAGTGAATATGGAAGATTGTTCTTGTGTGAGAACTAGAAAAAAAATCCCCTTTTTCTGTGCTTGCCATGATGGATATCTGAGAATGCAGATATCAACAAGTGCAGATACACTGCATATCCAAAATAAAAGCAGAAGATGCAGATATACACACCGGGTTAGAGTTCAATGGTTCAATGGTTGTCATGTGTACTGAGCTACAGTGAAATCTGATTTACCATACAGTCATACCAAAAGAGCAACAAGATACAAAACTACATAAAGATTAAATATAAACAGCCACCACAGCGGCGTGTGAGAACCCCTAGGGCACACAGCATAAGCAGACACCCACAGCCATCAGTTCAATGTCCGGGCCACACACACACGCTCCTTCACCGTGATGTGACCAGAGTTGTACCGACCGCTGTCGATCTCTCTGTAGTCCCGTCTGCCCGAACAGTCAGAAAGCCGTCCACACTCGCACCAGACTCCAGGATGTCCTCATGGTCAGGATGCCCCCGCAAACACCGAGATCACTGCACTCACGGCACTCCCTCCGAGTCCCCACCAACGCAGGCAGCACGTCCATCTTGTTTTTCGGTGACCTCACATTCCCCACTGTGATGGAAGGCAAATAACTTTTACCTTCTTCCTCCTTTTCTCCCGTGGTCGGGGCAATCGAAACATCCGCAGTCGGGGTGATCGAAGCTCTCGTAGTTGGTGATCGAAGCCCCCGCAATGGGACGACCGGGGCTCCCGCGATCGGGGTAGTCGAAGTTCCTGCGGTTGGAGCTCCCGAAGTCGATCCCTAACAAAGGGACTGCTAGTGCCATGATGTTAAAGCCGCAGTGCAGATGGACATACGATACGGAAAAAGTCGCTTCTCCATCGAGGGAAGAGATTTTTTAAAGTTTCCCCCACCCCCACATAATACAAAACCTAAAGATACACTAAAACATACAAATAAAACAGACTAAAACAACAAAAGAAGAAAGGGATGACAGGCTGTTGGCAAGGCTGCCACTTACGGCACCACGACAAGAGTTGAATTTGTGGAAAGAGAAATAGAGTTAACATTTCAGGTCAATGACCCTTCCTTAGCTATTTAGGGTTTGACTTTGGGATGGTCGAGTCGGGAATGCGAAGGGTGTGGGGGCTAATGCGGATTGTTCTTATTGTTAGGTCCTTTGAGTTCTTTATCAGCTCTTCCATTTTCTCTTGGCATCATACAGTCATAAAGTCATGCAGCATGGAAACAGGCCCTTCAGCCCAACTTGCCCATGCCCACCAAGATGCCCCATTCAAGGTCAGGTTGCCAGTCAGCCAGCCCGTGGTTACCCAAGAAAATGTGCACATCACTAAACAAAACTAATGCTGCACTCGTATTATATTTTGTCAGCAGACTTAACCTGAACAGGGGTCAAGGAAAGAGCGTTCACGTCGCGGCCCTGTTTCCGCCAATCTTTTCACCACCACGCACAAGAAGCACAAGAAGCACAAGATGCCATTGTATGCAGATGCCGAGAAGTGTGTTCAGCTCTGGCTGAACGATTTCTAATCTTGTGATGTGGACTCAATAAGAAGACCTGAACATGAATCAAGGTTGAAACAAATGAAAACTGGAATGAAGAGAAACAGCTTGTTTGCAGTGTCTAATAACACAGATTGATTGAGAAAAAGTTCAGGTCTTTATCAATTTAATTATGTTCAATGTTTGGAGAACAATACATTTTTGCATAGTGTTCTTATACATTACTACCACCACAAAAAATATCATTAATAGGGAACCACGTTAATCATGTTGTTCAATGAACCTGGATTACCAACAAAAAGATTTACCAGATAGGAGTAGTTGGACAATTTACCCTGTTCTGTGGGATCCATGTCCAAAGCATTGGCTCAATACAATTTACCAGTCATATAAATAAATTGCCTTCAATACTATTCCTTACCCTTCATGACTATTATCTTATTTTTGGCACCGATCAAATATTAAGGAAAATCTGCTGGTCCTTGCTATTTTTAGCACCATATGATATTAGAATTCAATGATGGCGTAGAATTCTTCAAACTTCTCCTGAGGCTCACCCGCAGCTCAGCAAAGCACGCTAAGTGCTCTGTGCTTCAACAGAAATCAGTCTCTGAAACATTTATATCATCTCTCCCACGCAAAGCCGGTCATTTAAAAAAAAGTTTTCTCATTAATAATTAATGCAAGACAAATGTACTTAAATTGGATAGTTATATGGATGGGAAAGGAATGGAGGGTTATGGTCTGAGCGCAGGTATATGGGACTAGGGGAGATTATGTGTTCGGCACGGACTAGAAGGGTCGAGATGGCCTGTTTCCGTGCTGTAATTGTTATATGGTTATATGGTTCTCCATTGCTAAAACCCAATTTAGACATAAATCATGAGAACACCCCCCTCTGGTGGACAGGCTGGGCGATTGTTTTAAATTGAATCAACCATTGTTTAGTGGCACAGTTGACTGCACTGCTGGAATCTATTGCAAAATAAGGAGAACTAATAGAGGAACACAGCAAGTCAGGCAGCATCTGTGAAGGGAATTGGATAGTCGATGTTTTGGGTCAAGACTCTTCATCTTGAACATGATCAAGATGAACAATTTATCATCCATGCAGACCAAGATGCCCCATCTAAGCTAGTCCCATTTTCATGTTTGACCCATATCCCTCTAATTGTCTAAATGTCATTATTATATATGTCTCAACCACCTCCTCAGGCAGCTCATTCCATATAATCACCAATCTCTGCGTGTAAAAGCTGCACCTCCTGTTCCACTTAAATGGGACCACAGTTGGTGAGGCCGCATTTAGAGTAGTGTGTTCAGTTCTGGGCACCATGTTATAGGAAAGATGTTGTCAAGCTGGAAAGGGTACAGAGAAGATTTACAAGGATGTTGACAGGGCTAGAGGGTCTGAGCTATAGGGAGAGGTTGAGTAGGCTGGGACTAAGGTGAAGGGGAAATGATTTAATAGGAATCTGAGGGGTAGCTTTTTCACACAAAGGGTAATTGATGGGTGTATGGAACAAGCTGCCAGAGGAGGTAGTTGAGGCTGGGACTATCCCAACATTTAAGAAACGATTAGACAGGTACATGGATAGGACAAGTTTGGAGGGATATGGACCAAACGCGGGCAGGTGAGCCTAGTGTAGCTGGGACATATTGGCTGCTGTGTGCGAGTTGGGCCAAAGGGCCTGTTTCCACACTGTACCTCTTTGACTCTATGATTACCATCTGTGGTTTCTTGACAGAACAGACCTTTGACCCCTTCATGGTTAGTCAGTTGCACCCAGTACTGAAGGGCATGGTTAATTTCCATACGGACTTGTCTGGTTGACTGCTGTATTAGTTGCTGATGGCGGATGGGCCGGCAGCAACTGTGCAGTATTTTAGCACTTAGAAGATACTCTGTTGCCATGGAGACACTTTCATCAAAAATCAAAGGCTATCCTTCAGAAGAACCTGACATAGGTCTCTATATATTATATATTACTACACCAAAGTCCTCACCAGATTTTCAAACCTCGATTTTTAATTTCAAGTGGGAAGCTGACAGCCAGCCAAGAAAAGACAGCAAAGGCAGCCAAGAAAAGTCTCTCCTTTTCTTGGTGTCCATTTGTTATTGACAAGTAAAGAAGCAGATTATCTGCAGTTCATGGCGAACTTAGGAGAACTGAATGTCCTCTGAGCCCTTGGAACCTACTTACAGACCAAGGGAGTAGTGTAATAAAGAGTGCCTTTGAATATTTGGAGGAAGCAGACTAGATCCAATTCTGAAAAATCAAAATGGCTTTCGTTTTCAGTACTTTCTCCAGCATAGACTTATACACTGATAGCCTTTGATCTATAAGAAGCTTCCTTGCAATTTTAAGGATATATAGAACAGTATCAGATGCATAATCCAGGCTAGTAATTTTGTTAATGCTGAAGATCTAATATTTCTCAGCATAGTGAAATGCAGGTTCAGTTCTTTGATGAATGAATAGCTGGATTTTATAGATTTAAAATGCACCAAAAATATTTTCCCTCCAACATCTAAGGTTAAACACTACATTCATCGAGAACATAGAACATAGAACACAGAACAGTACAGCACAGGAACAAGACCTTCAGCATACAATGTCCATGCCTAACAGGATGCCAAATTAAACTAATCTGGTCTGCTTGCATGAGAACATAAGAATAAGAAGCAAAAGCAGGAGGTGACACTTTGTCTATCACCTTGTTTCACCATCACATAAATCCACAGCTGGTCTTCTCCATTCACCTCATCTATCAACATATCTCGTCATTCCCGTGATTATTGAGGATGCCACAACTGACATGTTCAAGATCTGCAAACCTGTGCTGTTTGAAATACCTTTCCTCTCAAAGGTGCTGCTATTTGTTTGGCAAATACTGCACTTATTAAACAATTTAATGTTTCCAAATATTCACCCACAATCGTGTCATTTGACAGGGTAATTACGGCCGAGGCTGTAAATTGTATTTGGTTTCTGCTGTTTCTCCTCCAGAGAGCGTAGCGCACGTTGCAGATGTGCAATGACTGCAGGTGGTTCAGCCGAGGGGTAACAGGATAATAGCTGGGGCCGAGTCTATGCTCCACAATTAACTGTACTGCAAGACATCACGGCTTCACAGAGAGGCTTCAAACTCCAGGGGCTGGTAGGATTGTGACAGCAAACAGATTAAACATTTATGGTTGAGTGAAGCAGGCTGTATTCACTGGTACTTTGGATTCTTTTACACTCAGGAATGGAAATTAAAACAAGTAGCACATGACTTTTTAAGCACTGTGACTCCTGATTTGTCTGCACAAAATCAATTGTGATTTGCAATCGGCTTAATAATGTGCACTTGAAATATTGACTTGTAGGTTCCCTGGTGCAGCATGGACACACAGTGTAAATAGTGCAGCTCTCACTTGGTGCCCTTTATGTCACGTTACATAACTCACACAGGTAGGCAGGACTAATTCTGTTCAATGGACTCTTCTATGTTTGCAGCTTCTGGTGATTGGGATAGAGGAGAACTCATTGTTCTCCACGGAGCTGCACTTCAATGCTACTATGGGCTCAAATAATTTTCCCACCGTACCGAACACAGGCTGCTTTTGTTATGGTTAATGACAGACGTGTTCGGGATGGTCCCATGACCAGGACCAGGAGGTGATGGCTCAAAGCCAAGGCCAAAGAAGGAGAGAAGAAGCAGCCAAGACCAAGGAAAGGTCTAAGAAAGAACTGCAGATGCTGGTTTATGCCAAAGGTAGACACAAAATGCTGGAGTAACAGCTGATCAGGCAGCATAACTGGAGAAAAGGAATAGCTGACCTCTCTGGAGAAAAGGAAGAGGTGACGTATTGGACTGGCTGAAACGCAAATGTGGTCCTTTGTTTGAGATGTTCCTCTGTTAGCCCGTGTATTGCAGAGATACATAGACCTCACTTCATCAATCAAGCCTTCAATGAGCAGGGATTAATTATTTAAATGTATAGGGCATTGGTGAAACATCAATAACATTGTGTACAATTTTGGTCTCCTTACCTATAAAATGTTGTACTTGCCAGCAAGGGAGTGTAGTGAAGATTCTCGAGGGTGGTTTGAAGGATATCAGTATTGGGATTGCATATTCTCCTTGTGCCCATGCAATGAACCTGTCCCACTTAGGCAATTTCTTTCGGCGACTGTCATAGTCGTAGCAGGTTGCCGAAAAACTGGCGACTGGACCCCCCAATGACAAAGTCTATGACAATGTCTGCAACAACCTACCACCTAGTCGACATCAAGCTACGGCATGCTACCGACAACCGGCGACCCATTAGGACGTCTACCTATGACCATACCTACGACAACCTACGTCCACCCGCGTAAAGCAATGACAAGGTACGACCCTGTCGGCGACAACTGAAGACAACTTAAGACAATTCAGTTGCCAGTACCTGTCGCCAGTTGACGTAGGTAGTCGCCAATGGAATTCACCAAAGTCAGCACCGGTGACAACCTGCGTCATTCTGGTGACAACCTACGACAGCACCTACGTCAGGAGGTCAAGCTACTGTGGTGGCACTGGGTGGTGGGCCACGCACTATACATATCCTTCAGCTCTTGGGGGTGTCACGTGTCCTGGTGACGAGAGGTAGGAGTCACGGTGTGGTCACAGGTGCCCCTGGGGAGTATTTATGGTGTTAATCGCGTGCGCAGTGTTTGGTGAGTGATGAGAATTAGTATAGCACTTACCGTAGCAATAATCAACAGTGTTTTCAGACAAACTTCGTGTCTGCCTCGTTCTTTAACGGACAACTCCGCGACCGCTACACTACGTCTATTGGCGTCAAGCCAACTGACGCCGAATGTCGCCAAAAAGTTTTGAACATTTCAAAATCCAGCGGCAACCAGAAAAACGCTACGATTCTTTGGGCGACTGAGGAGACTACTCACGACCATACAGGTGACACCTCAGCGACCTTGTGGCGACAACATAGTTGCCTGTAATCGCTTAAATATAGCCTAAGTGGGTTAGGCCCATAAGTTTACTCTGGGTGCTCCAATTTCCTTCCCAAAGACATTCAGGTCGGTACATTAAATGGCCACCGTGAATTGTTCTCGGAATGAGGGTGTGCTGCAGAATCTGGGTTTGATGGGAATGTGGAGAATAAAATGGGATTACCAGATTCAGCCAGATTCAGTGAGCTAAAGGGCTTGCTTCCATATTGTAAGACTGAGTCTCCATGTCATTTTTCTCTCTGCCCATGTCTAATTGATTTGTGCCCTCGGGGTCAGTACCATAGGGAAATGCTGCTTCGAGTGTTGTGTCTGTTCTTGCAGGTCACTGCTATGTGTCCTGCTTTGCTGCACTGAAAACATAGAGCACATCTGAACATACACAAATCCACTGAACGTGCTCTTAGCAATGAAAACAGGATTCCCCGATTGTGAATGGACATGATTGAGCTGAATGTTTTGTTTACTTTAGTTTACTTTAATTTAGATGAGTTAGTTTAGGGATACAGCATGGTAACAGGCCCTTCGGTGATTCAATTCCACATTGACCATCGATCACTAGTTCACACTATTTCTACGTTACGCCAGAGAATCCGGTTTGATCATGACTACAGACTCTGTCCGTACAGTGTTTGTACGTTCTCCCTGTGACAGCGTGGGGTTTTTTCCGGGTGCTCTGGTTTCTTCCCACATTCCAATTGACATGTAGGTCAATTGGCTTCTGTAAATTGTGTAGGATAGAACCAATGTACTGGGGAATCGCTGGTCAGTGCAGACTCAGTAGGCTAAAGGGCCTGTTTCTATGCTGTATCCCTAAACTAAACCAAACTAAACTAAAACTATTGCTTGGGAAACTCTCATGAGACAAACTCCAATTCTCATACATTATTTCCTTCGAAATATATATCCTCTGCTGAGTGCTCAGCTACTCATATTCTACCAGGTGGCGCTTCGATGGCAGCCTCGCCTACAGTCTGTCTGTCCTTTTTGTCTTTTTTTTGTTATTTTTAGTGTGTTTAAAAAGTATGTGTTAATGCTCTCTGGTTTGTTTTATGTGGGGGGTGGGTGGGGGGGTCGGGGGAAACTTTTTTTCAATCTCTTACCTTGCCGGAGATGCGATTGTTTTCCGGATCGTATCTCCGGTCGCTCTGTGGCCTAACATCATGGAGTTGGAAGGCCTCGCTCGGGACTATCTTTGAGCCCCATCACGGGGCATGGACTTACCATCGGAGCCAATTCCTTGCCTGGGATCGACGCTCCAACCACGGCCTGCGGATTTTAACATCAAAGGGCTCGCAGTCTCGGGTTGAGGTAGACTTTGGGAAGCTCCAAAAGCCGCACGACGTTCGACCAGCCCCGACCCGGGGTAGATCGCCCGGCGCAGGAGAGCTGAGATTCTCCCCCAATGCAGGAGTTTGATCACCCCGATGAGGAGGCCCGCTGCCGGTTATGGGAGTAAGATCGTCCCATCAACGGAAGGTTAGAGGCCCCTGACCCAAGACAAAGAAGGGAGAGATTTAACTTTTTTTTGCCTTCTATCACAGTGAGGAATGTGGAGGAGTCACTGTGGTGGATGTTTATGTTAAAATATATTTTGTTTGTTCTGTTGCTTTTTACTGGTATGACTGGCAAATCAAATTCCTCGTATGTTGCAAAACATACTTGGCTAATAAAGTATGATTATGATTATGATGATTATGATTAATTTTAGAGAGCTTTATAGCAGCAATTTCAGGATCCCGTCACCTTAGAAGGTTAGGAAATGACTCCTCGCCAACATTAAAGATACTTAAGCATGATTAATAAATTCCAGCCACCCAAGAATAAATGAGAGTACAAAGTGACACAAATCCCCAGTGTCAGAGCACTTATGTTATTATCCCTCTGCAGTCAACCAGTGGAGTATTAGGAGGATATGTTGGTGTTGCATTGACCATCCTGTTCAAATATGTGCAGTCATTCTGGACTGGGTTTCAGGTCCTGGGGCATCTGCTGTCATTAAACTCTCCAATCTCCTCCTCCAACTGTCTCCTCCTTCCGGACATGAGTGGCCTCTTGGGTCCTGGGATTGCAAGATTTCTCTCATGTTCTGAACACCTTTATGAGGAAGTCCAGGTCAGCATCAGTGATGCAGTGTTTATCTCCTTCTCAGTGCTGCCAGGCTGTATTATGACTTCAACAGTAGTTGTGGTCAATGCACTTGTATACATGCAGGTGTAGCATCAATTACTGTAATTGGTTCCAGGAACTCTAATAATTACTCCCTGCCATAATGCACTAATGTGAGCAAAGAACATTTTCAGTGCAGCATATGCTGACAAAACCGCACAAAGTCGCAAACAAATTTCCAGTCCAAGTAGCAGTAGGACAAATTGACATCCCACCCATGCACCTGAAAGTATGGATGATTGAATGTCTACCCTTTCAGTTTTATGTACAGACCTAATCAGGTGATAATTTCCCATGAAATGTGCACTATGCTTCAATTATCATATAATAGCAAACAACTGCTGTCAACAATGTGTGATTCCAGGTCAATGCAAGCAGGGCAGCATTAATTAAAGCATCACTAGAAAATGCCACATTTTTAATGAGTTTGTACCTGGAGTCAATGGTCTCCGGTGTACATTAATTATTTCAAGAGCTTTTTATCATGATCGAACGTTAACAAGGATCTGAATAAGTACTTGAAAAAGTGCTTTATTTAAATAATGGATTAAATTGTGCAGAACTGTTTAATTCACTAAAAGTAATGGTTGATAAAGTTCATGATTTTTTCCTTGCATTAGCAAAATGCACAATCAAAGTTAACAAGGAGAAACATTTGGTCTTGTGGTGTTCATTGGAAACAGTGTTCTAAAGCTGTTCCCATGCACAGTCAGATTTGATATTTCAAGAAAGAGTATTAGAATAGAATGCCTTTTATTGTCATTCAAACAGCTTGGTTTGAACGAAATTGCATTTTCTACAGTCTAACAATACAAAAAAAAACAAGACCCACACAATACAATTTACACAAACATCCATCACAGTGAATCTTCAACACCTCCTCATTGTGATGGAAGGCAAAAGTCTTATCTCTTCCCTTTGTTCTTCTCCCGCAGTCCGGCAGTCCAACTGCTGCGTCGAGGTGAACTGGGGTTCCCGATGTTAAAGCCCCCGGCGGGCGATGGTAAGTCCCGTGGCCGTTTAAGCCGCGCCGGGTGATGTTAGGCCCCGCTCCGAGTCCTTTAAACCCTGCGATTCCAGCGGGGGAAGTTGCCGTTGCGGGAGCTCCGAAAAGCGGTCTCCCACCAGGGACCTGCGAGCTCCCGATATTACCGTCCACAGGGCCTGCGGCCGGAGCCTCTGAAGTTCCGAAGTCGGGTTGCAGCCACGCGCCACCACAGCTCTTCCCGCACCGAAGACGGACAGCTCCGCGATGTCAGGTCCGCAGGCTCCGCAACTGGAGCCTTCAGGATGGTCCCGGCCGGAGGCTGCCGCCAGCTCCACGATGTTAGGCCCAACGACACCGGAGACCCGACAGGGAAAAAGTCAGGTCCCCGTACAGGGAAGAGACTAACGGTTTCCCCCACCACCCGCCACATATGCACAGCTAAAGAAAAATAATAAAAACTAGAGTCAAGACATACATTTAACAAGACAAAAATATTTTAAAAGACAGACGGACTGTAGTTGAGCCGCTGCCAATAGGCGCCGCCACACCACAATTGAACAAGGGTTGAAACAAAAGCTGTTCAACACCATTACCTTAGATAAGGAAATAAATATTTCCTTCATCCATCGCATTGGGAATATTAGCCGTGCAAAATATTCACAATGTAACTAGAATGCCCCGAGCAAACGATGTCAAATGACAATTCATTCCTCATAAAAGGAGTACATGGGAACATAAAACCCACCAATCTGTAAGCAATTTTAAAATAACTTTTACAGGTGAAAATAGTCTGAAAAAATACATATTTAAAATTAAATGAGTGACTCTGAGGTCAAACATTTCATTTGTGCCCTTTCTGTAACAGGATCATGAAGACTACATTTATGATTTCCCTTCAGATATTACACTGGGGAAATATTCTACCTTTATGCCTGATGTTTTGGGGTAAATCAAAGCAAATAAATTGTTTTAGCATTTTCTTCCTTTGGAAGGAAGGCCAGACAATTCTGCATTTTTTGCGTTTTTATACCCATTTGCCAACACAATAAGGCTATTGGCCAACACAGTTCACAAGATATTAATTCTCCTGGCCATTATCTAAGACATTACTCATATTGGGTAGATTCTCGGTCTAGTTATTAAGGTTATTCCCATTGATGTCTTTACACATAGGTTATGAGCAGCTCGAGCATAGCCAATTTTAATGCCCATCTCTAGGCACAATCAGAAGTCAGGCAGCATCTTTGGAGAAAAGGAATAGGTGATGTTTTGGGTTGAGACCCTTCTTCAGATTGAGAGTCAGAGGAAAGGGAAACAAGAGATATAGATGGTGATATAGAAAGATATAGAACAAATGAATGAAAAATATGCAAACAAAGTAACAATGATCAAGGAAACGGTCTATTGTTGGCTGTGGGCTCGGTGATAACAAGTTATACAGACAATGAAACTCACAAAGACAACAGTCTCTTCATATCGAGTCCACATCACAAGATTAGAAATTGTTCAGCCAGGCCTGAACACACTTCTCGGCATCTTGCGCTTCTTGTGCTTCTTGTGCGTGGTGGTAGAAAGATCTGTGTAAACAGGGCCGTGATGCGAATGCTCTTTCCTTGACCCCAAGACAACAGTGAAACTAGTACAATAGCTATGGTGGGGGAGGGACAGAGAGAGAGGGGATGCAAAGATTACTTGAAGTTAGAGAAATCAATATTCATACCGCTGGGTTGTAAGCTGCCCAAGCAAAATATGAGGTGTTGTTCCTCCAATTTGCATTTGGCCTCACTCTGACAATAGGTGTGTGGCCTGACCCGCTGTTACTCCAGCTTATTGTGGTTAGCTTCAATTTATACTAGCATCTGCAGTTCCTTCCTACGCAATCAGATGTGATTATTTTTAAAACTTGGCTCATTGACCACATCAAAGGATATTCGCAACAATCATGAGCTGTGGTTTAAAGAGCCATGTAGAGCCAAGTTCAAAAGGGTCTTTTTTTTTTTAAGGCAATAGTGAACCATTCGGATATTTACAACAATCCAGCAGCATTTTTCTTTCCTGGTGTTAATCAGGACCTCATGACCTGTTATCTTAACCATTTCCGAAGACCATATGTTAATATAGTGTTTTTCATGAGAAAAAAAAGGTGAGTCTCCTGCACCTATTTTCTATGTTTCTATGTTTCTAGTGGAAGCATGATCATCCACACCATCGTGAAGCATGAAGGCAGGAGAATGGGGTTGAGAGGAAAAGATAGATCAGCCATGATTGAATGGCAGAAGAGACTTGATGGGCCAAATGGTATAATTCTGTTCGTATCATTTATGAACTTATGTATACTAACCTAAAAAATGCTCTCAGCTCTTTTTTTTTTCCATAGTAGAACCAGTGCAATGCGCGGTTTCCCAACTTTGTACATTCAATTAGTGAGTTACCTGCCAGCCACACCACTTCTCCAGTGGTGTCTGCCATGGCTTAATGAAGAATTCTTATTTCTGTGTGGGGACATTGTGGGTTCATATCATACTCCAGAGACAGACTCATGCTGACTCTACTTTGAGGGAATGCTGAAGCGTCAGATAAAATGTTTAACTCAAGTCCACTCTGACCTTTCAAAAGATACAAAGATTTATCCTTTGTTTTTCTTCTAACCAACATCATTAAAATGATGGTACACAAAATTGCTGGGGAAACCCAGCAGGTGCAGCAGCATCTATGGAGCGAAGGAAATAGGCAACGTTTCGGGCCGAAACCCTTCTTCAGTCTGAAGAAGGGTTTAGGCCCGAAACGTCGCCTATTTCCTTCGCTCCATAGATGCTGCTGCACCCGCTGAGTTTCCCCAGCAATTTTGTGTACCTTCGATATTCCAGCATCTGCAGTTCCCTTTTGAACAAACATCATTAAAATGATCACCTGCTCATTTTCACATTGCTATTTGTGGGGCTTCCTGTGAGCAGATTGACTTCTCTGCCATCTATGAAACAATAGTGACTATATTTCAAAAATAAAGTGCCGGCTGTAAAGTGCTTTGAAGCATCCTGAGGTTTAGAAAGGTAGAAAAAAAATGTAATCCTTCTTTCATAAAGAAAGCCATTTCTGTCTTTTTTTAAGTTGTTATTCTTCTAGGCCTTGGTGACAACTTGTCTATACTGGGAAATTATTTTATCTTCAACAAAATAATGAATGAGACAAAATTAATCTCAACCAGTGTAACATAGTCATCAGTTCTCCCCCTCTTTATCCACAAATTCATTTGTATTTTATAATTATTGTTAACATGTACTGTTACAGATAATGGCCCCAAAGAATTTATTTTACTTTCGACCTCAAAGAGAATGATTTTTGCCTACACCAAAAGAATAATTCTCTCAGGCAGAAAGAAAGTAATACTCATTTGTCATTTATCAGCTCAAATGGAGGAACTTTATGAATCTCATGACATTCGTCACATTTTAATAGTTTTAGAGCTTATGTAAATTTTAAAAATATTGTTTTAATCTGTTTTCATCATGCTTGTAATCTGTGTGGCTTGTACAAAAGTACATGAGTAATATTTATTTTCAGCTTTAAGTACCTCATTAAGTTTCATAACAAAAATTATTTGTTTATTATACTGTGATAATAATGAAAACACATTTGCTCAGTAAATCTTGAAAATACTGAGGTAATAGTCATCCGTTCATATATTCTACAATGCAATGGCTGATATTTAAATGTGAATTGTTTACCCATCAATATCTGATGCTACTATTATATTATCAGATCACCAAGCAATTTAAGTCAAGAAAGTAAAGTCCTTGATCCAGCAGACTCACATGGAATCATTACATTATCAAGATTAAACGTCATTCCTACTATCGCCAAGAACCAGATCCTATCTTGAAGGAAGGGGAAAAGTGGGTTTGTGGTGAGGGCAATGTTCCTCTAAGGAAGTATAAGCCAAATCCAACAGATCCTAAGGGCATTTTCCAGTATGCCCAGATTGGGAGGCACTTTGCAGAGACTGAAATATTAACACCATGTTTCATTTACTACATGTTGAATAGTCTGGGCATCATAAGGATACAACATATGTCCATTTCTTATATGTAGCAGGAGTAGGAGTGGAAAGTTGCAGAATTAGAGGAGGCTAAAGGAACAAAAGAAGAACGTTTTCCTCAGCCCACCTTTCTTCCTTCTCCTTTACCGCTCCTTTTCTCTTTCTTTGCCTCTTAGGTGTGAAGAGTTTTTCTCTACATTTGACTGCTTTTCAATATTTATTTTGCATGGTATTCCCGAAACAATCCTTTAATATCTATATCAGCCATTCCACTTTATTGCCTGAAAATTGATTCATTTTCCTACATTGGTCCAAAACAGAGATACTGTTCCTTCTTAGGCCAGCTCCTTTTGCATGTATGCACCTCATCTTGTTTGGTACAATTTTTTGTAAACTTTACATGGTGATTCCTGCATTCGGATTCACTCACAGATGCTCTGTGATATAAGGAATGAGCTGTAATGTACAAGATACAAGATACAAGATACAAGATACATTTATTTGTCACGTACCAATTGGTGCGGTGAAATGTGTGGCCATACAGCCATACGAATAATAAAGAGCACAGAACACGATAGTCTTAAACACAGACATCCCCACAAAGCAGGATCAAAGTTTCCCACTGTGAGGGAAGGCTCCAAAATTCAGCCATCCTCCTCTGTTGTCCTGCTGTGGTCGGGGGGCTCCCGAACCCCCCGCTGTTGCCTCTACGGGCGGCCCAATTTTCAGGCCCGCTCGCCGGGGTGATGGAAGTCTGACGTCGGGACTGGAGGACATCCTCAGCGGCTTGGACATCCGAATCGGCCACCTCCCACCGGAGTCTGCGGCTCCCGAAGTCCACAGGCCGCGCTGTGCAGAGATTCAACTCTGGCAGCCCTCGGCAAAGGGACTCTGCGATGTTGAAGTCTGCGCCGCCCGAGCTGGAAGCTCTACGAACCACAGCTCCGATGATGAAGCAGCAGGCCCAACATTCCGGATCTTCAACGGCGATCCAGGTAAGCAATCGCCCGCTTCGTGATGTATCCAGCGCTGCGCCGCTGCTGCTGAAGCTCTGGTCCGGGTCCCCAGCTGGAAATGCCTCTCCAATCCAGGTGGTAGGCGGGGGGCGAGGACATGACTCGGAGAATAGTGGCGTCCTCGCCAGTAAGTGGCTGGGAAACGGTTTCCCCCTTACCCTACCCCCCTCCCCCATATAGAAAAGCTAAAGACATCTCCAAAACAAACTTTTAAAACTGACTAAAAATTAAAAAAAGACAGAAAAACAGACTGTAGGCAGAGGCTACCATCAATGCGGCACCCCTGTAATGTAATGTAATAATAATAATGTAATAATGTAAAATATATTGTTAGATCATCCACACCATTGAAGGCCATGAACAATATCAGTATAGCTGCAAAACACAACTACATACTGTCTTACTAATTGTGCCTACAAATTTCAAACATGAAAATAAGATTTCTCTATGGCCATGGAGACATACAGATTTCTTATACAATATAAACTATAAAAACTATAATTTCAGCATTTCTGATTAAGTAGAAGAATCAAAATTTACACATTTGCAAAAATCCCACTAAATCTCTTAATGGTTATGTATTCCAAATAAAACAGCAACTGTAGTTCTGACTTTTCTCCTTGTTTCCATGCATGCTCAGTTAAAAGATGCATTATGTGTCAGAATAGAAACTGAAATGAAAGGCACAGATGCTACTGGAGAATGCATGCCACTGCCTGCTTACACACATTGCATAAACCATTTCTGTCCTGTAGTCAGCGAATCACCTAATCTCCACAGGCAGCAACAGCAGCTGCTCAAAATAATAAAAACATTAAAAGGCGCCCATCAAAAAGCTGATTTATACTCGGAGAAATAAAGCCTCAAGGAATTATATGGTTGTTATACCTTAACGAAAAATGTCCAAATATGGAAGATCATCAAAACCTTCTTGAGGATGTAATTCATACGGTCACAAAATTAACATACTAACATTTTCATATTGTGGTTGAATTACAACAGGCTGCTCTTCCACTTTTAGTTATTATGAAATAATGGAACTAATTAGGTATACATTGTTATCAAGAATTTCATTTGAGGAACTCAAAAAATAATAATCCCTATGACTACTGGGTTACAGGCACCATTAGCGCTTCTTTCAAATTTAATTGCAAAGAATTACAATTAATTTTAATACCATTATCATTAATTTAGTCTGAATCGGTTAAGAAAGATTCTGTTGACCATAGGCTCTGAGAATCTTTTGCAATGACATGAAAAGGACCGTAAAAAATGTTTTATTATTTAATGTTTAAAACTATGCCTCTTGGAATTGGTAATATATTTTATATTTTAACGTTACTCTTTAATTTACATTTTAAAAATTGCATAAATCGTAAATAATATACATACTTTATTTATTGTATCGTAAGTCGTTACTTGTACAGGACTGCATGTAAGTGTAAGTGACACTAAAGGTCTTAACATAATTAATTTGTTCCCATGATAAATATCAAGTACTTGTTGCCTTCTCAACTTCTGTATGATTCTTAGTCATATAATCCAGGGACCTGTGAGCTCCTAGGTTGTTCACTCGGGCAGTTTTGAGCCAAGGATTACTACTGACCTATCATTTCTCCATTACCATCCTTGCTACTGTTGATGAATTATTAAAATAGAATTTCTTTTGCAAATTAATATGGTTTCCAGCAACTAAAAACTGAGTATTAACAACATACCTCAACATGGCAAACTGCAGGACATGGCAGTGGGTGCTATCAGTTGACAGAGGCAGGTGAGTAGAGGAAAAGGGAGGTGTAGAGATACTCGTGCCCTTCAGGTTTCGAATTCCCAATTAGCACAGCACCCACATGGTCACCATTGGCACACCAATGGCAGTGTCCTAGTGGCAGCAATAGAATGGATGGAATGAAATACTTTATAGTCACATGTGACAAGGCACAGTGAAATACTTTGCTTGCATACCCAAGGAATGCAAATAGCGGCCACCTACGGCGCTGACAAAGTATACCGGCTCCTTTGTTCTCCCCCATCCCTCACAGCAGTTCCCCCCCATGCCGGGCCCTCTATTGTTCATTGTTTGCCCCCCCAAGAATTCCCAAGAATATAAGTGAATACATGATATATCAACAAGATTAATGAGACATTCACCATTTTATTTCTTCATGTGTGAGATGTGAATGGCAAGGGTCCTAGTGACAATTTTATTGTCTATCCCTAACTGTTATTCAGCTGAAGAACCAGGTGAACATTAATATTGGACATAGGGTCATAAGTGATAGGAGCAGAATTGGGCTATTCAACCCATCAAGTCTATACCTCCATTCAATCATGGCTGATCTATCACCCTCCTAACCCCATTCTCCTGCCTTCTCCCCATTTCCCCTGACCCCGTACTAATCAAGAATACATCTACCTCTGCCTTAAAAATATCCACTGACTTGGCCGCCACAGCCATCTGTGGCAAAGAATGAAGTGCCTTACCACACTCTGACTAAAGAAATTCCTCTTCATCTTCTTCCGAAAGGGACGTCTTTTAATTCTGAGGCTATGACCTCTAGACCTAGACTCTCCCACTAGTGAAAACATCCTCTCCGCATCCACTCTATCCAAGCTTTATCTAGTGCCGACAAATGGTCAGGTCAAACATTGGTGGGTCTGGATGGATCAGAAATAGGCCAGAAATGTAGATCTCTTTCCCTAATGGGCCTGTCCCACTTATGCTATTTTTTAGGCGACTACAGGCAATTAGGCTGTTGCCACATGGTCGCCGTGGTGTCGCTTGTCTGGTGGTAAGTTGTTGTAGCTTGTCGTAGACATTGTCGTAAGGGGGTCCAGTCGCCGTTTTTTTCCGCGACCTGCTACCTATGACCGCCGCCGGCAGTCGCCTAAAAAATCGCCTAAGTTGGACAGGCCCTTAAGGGATATGAGGCAAATCGATATGTGTATATACCAATCTGGTAATATCATGGCTATCTTTACAAATTCATCAGATCAAGCCAAACAAAATAGAAACAAGCACTTCAGCACACCAAGTCTGACAATGAAGCACCCATTTATATTAATCCTACAAATCCATTTTATTCTTACCAAATTCCTATCAGCTCTCTGTGGGGCTGGGTAATGTGATCTGCCAAATGACATCGTTCCAGAGAGTATAGAATATCTTTTAAATGTATGGTTAATTGTGATTACATTGAAATTCAGGACACGGATCTCCCTTCTGTGCAGCCCATGGTCCTGAACTTTATTTCCACATGAAACAGCAACTTAAGTAATCTGCATTCACACCTTGAGTGTAGTGTTGCTATGTTGGGAAATCAAATGCATCACCACTTTGCAGAATATCTTCATTCCGTCTCCATCCAAGACCTTGAGCTTTCAGTCACCTGTTCTCTATCTCACTCCCATTTTGCTCTCTCATTGCCTTCTCTCAGTTTGACAAATTTAATTTAAACCTCCCACCAGCAGTCACCATAATCTAGATCCTGCACTATGCCACTCCCAACCCCCCACCTCAGCTCCTCGGCTCCTCAGTTCCACTACCTCCAGCCCCTTTCCCACTGTGGTTCTCCAGTCCTACCACTTCATGCCTGCGGTTCCAGCTCATGCCTTGCTTCCACTGGCCCTCAACTCCAGTTCCTATGACGTGCTACCTTGTTCTTCCATCCCCTGCACCAGCATCCATACTCCTCCTCCAACTGATTGGTGGCACTTACTCCATTACTGAATTGGCCATACCAGCCAGCTAAATAGGGGTGAAGATGGTTAACTACATGAACTGGAGGTATCCATCCACCTGTTCATTGGGTGTTGAGAATTTAGAAAAGATCATGGTCGGCTGGTACAGGCTGGAAAGATGCTGGAGTGAAGTGTATGTCAGGACTGCAGGGCAGCAATGCAAATCCTGACCCACAGCACCAGGACAGAATCCCTGTAGGTTGGGATTGTCCCACCATACAAGAGCAGCTTCAGGGTAATAAGTCTCATTGTCTTATTGGATAACTACATGGAAAGGAAATATTTCGAGGGATACAGGGTATGGGCCAAACATAGGCGAATGGGGAAACGGAAAACAAGGAACTGCAGATGCTGGTTTACAAAAAAACACAAAATGCTGGAGTAACTCTTCTGGGCCTGACCGGAAACGTCACCGATCCATGTTCTCCAGAGATGTTGCCTGTCCCGCTGAGTTACTCTAGCACTTTGTGGGGTTTTTTTACAGGCAAGTGGGACTAGCTTAGATGGGACATCTTGGTCAGCATGGATGAGTTGGGGTGAAGGGCCTGATTCTGTGCTGTTTAACTTTATGACTCCATGGCTCTGAATGCTGGCACAGTTAAATCTGACACTATGGAGTAGGCCACTGAAGGCTCTGCAGCAGCTGCGGTCGATTGGTTCAGAAGCCACTGGATGCCCCACAGAGGTCAGGTGAGTTTGCGGATCGGATGCAGCCTGCAGCAACTCGGAGCAGTGGAGCATGGTGGAGGCCACCAATATCATTGCCTGTCTGATCCCTGCAACACAGATCCAGGGCAGCCACCAGGACAATGGGCCTTTATGGTAGAGTTAATAACATTTTTGTATTCTTACATTTTAAGAACTTTGAAACTTGAAGGCATCAGAAATGTGGAAACTCTTACATGTAATCTACTATTCTCAGTCTTGTACTTAAGTATGATTGTTCTTATGTATAGTAAGATTTTTTAATTGAATTGTTTGCAAAAAATGAATTTCATTGTACCTAGGTACATGTCATAATGAGGTAACACTGATAACACTGAGGTAATTGGTTATTTACGCGACACCCATTTAACTGCCACTTTCATATTTTGGTCACAATATCAATCACACGAAAGGTGAAGAACAAATCTCACCCATCTTTACAAAAGTTTTGATGATCCTACCACATGAAACCATATGCAAAAGTATTAATGTGTACGAAGGAACAGCAGATGCTGATTTAAACCGAAGATAGACACAAAAAGCTGGAGTAGCTCAGCTGGACAGGCAGCATCTGGAGAGAAGGAAAGGGTGACGGTTTGGGTCGAGACACTTCTTCAGATTAGTTAGCAAAGTTAGCCATCTGAAGAAGGGTGTCGACCCGAAACGTCACCAATTCCTTCTCTCCAGAGATGGTGCAAAAGTATTAATAGTCCTCCAACCCCTCCCTCAAACTTCATCCTTAAATGTACCTTTATATTATTTAATAAACATTTAGTATTGCTCTATAGAATATAGAATATAGAACATTAGTAAATATCACCTCAATGTGCACCAATTCACTGAATTTCGGTTGCACTTCCAATTAGGTCAGGGCAGTTGTTGCTCCCTAAATGCTGTCCCCTTTGCTCCCTGCAACTCACGTGTTTTGGAAAGGGATGAGTGGAGTCAAAGACTGTGCAGGACTAGAGAAGGTTCCGTCCCTTTGCCATCAGATCCACATTAATCATCACAATTCCATTAGCATGTCACTTTGACAAAGAAATACTGACAAAGATGTGCACACACCAGCTTTGTTCATACTCAAAAGCTATTCACTCTGTTTGTCCTTATTTACTGGGTGAGGCATAAAATGAAACACATTGTATGAAATAATCTGAATATTCCTGAACATTATTTCAAGGTAAAATGGTTTAAGATTTTATGAAAATCAATACATCAATTAGTCTTTCTGTACCCTACACATAAAAGTTCACTATTATGTTAAAAGGTAGTATTGTCAAAACAAGCCAAATACAGAGTAGTTAGCACCAGATATGATGGGTATAAACTGACTGGAATTGTATTAATTGATGTGCTGACCATTATCTGTTCATTATATGGACAAAGATATGCTTTATGCATTTTATATCACATAGCTTTAAATACTATTAATATATATGGCTGATCGGCCCCAGGCCCCATCCCCTCTTCTGTGACGATTCCCAACAGCCTTCAATCTCTTGATCTTTCAAAACTTTCTTTATCCTAAATATCCTTCATTCCCAGCCTCCAAATCCTCCTGGCTAGCAAATTCCAGAGATATGTCACCTTCTACGAGAGGTTCCTAAGCATTTCATTCACATAGTGAATCTCTTCAGCTTTTTAATAACAGTCTGCGAACTTCCCAGTCACCATTATCACATTTATTCAATTAACTACATTCAAAATCACAAAGCAGCGCCGTGGTATTTGAGCGCATCATTCTGGTCTATTTATTCAGTCGAGTAACATATCCATGTTTCAGTTCTGATGTATATTGTGACAGGTACAAATGCATTATGCATCATTTGAAATGCAGTGCATAGAATTTAGAAGTTTAAGAGATTGTATGAACAAGCAGTGCCGCCTAGTGGCATTGTTCTGAACAGCACAAGGCACATCAATGACTGATTTGACCTTCGTACTCTGGGATACAATAATTAACTTTTGGGATACAATTACTAACTTACAAAATTCGGACATCCTATTGTTCTATATTGTTTTGAACAAAATATTTTCTTTTGTAGATCTCCAACGGTTGCAGTAATCTGATGGAACCGCTAAACCAAAATCCCCAAAGAACAAACTGAGAGCATTCACTCCCACATTTATGAATCAAATTGGCTTGCTAATTCAAACACCAGTTCACACCAAACAACACCATGGTGGTGTAAGAGGTGACCCAGAATGTTCAATGTAAGATTAGAATTATGCAGCTGCTCAGTACTTTAACTCCCCCTCCCATTCCCAATCTGACCTTTCTGTCCTGGGCCCCCTCCATAGTCAGAGTGATGCCCTGCGCAAACTGGAGGAACAGCATCTCATCTTTCACTTGGGTAGCTTATACCCCAATGGTATGAACATTGACTTCTCTAACTTCAAGTAGCCCTTGCTTTCCTTCTCTCTCCATCCCCTCCCCATTCTCAGTTCTCCCACCAGTCTTACTGTCTCCTACTACATTTTATCTCTGTACCGCCCACACCCCTGACATCAGTCTGAACAAGGGTCTTGAACCGAAACGTCACCCATTCCTTCTCTCCAGAGATGCTGCCTGTCCCGCTGAGTTACTCCAGCATTTTGTGTCTATTTCAAGAACCTGATGGTTGTCGGAAAGTAGCTGATTCTGAACCTGGCTGTGTGGGATTTCTACTTTCAGTCGCTCCTGCCCAAAGGTAGCAGCTGGGGAGTCTGCTTTGTGGGATGGACTAGGCTATATCTACAGCATTGCAATTTCATGAGGTCTGGGCCAGAGCTGTTCACTAATCAATCTGTGATGCAACCCGGCCGCATGTTATAGTGCATCCATAGAAGTTTGTAAGAGCCATTTGAGACATGCCAAATTTTGGCCATAGCTTTAACGTGGTTGATACAGGACAGATTGTTGGTGATATTTATATCTAGGTACTTGAAGCTCGTAACCATTTCTACTTTGGCATCATGGATGCTGATTGGGGCATGTACTCAACCATGCTTCCTGAAGTCAATAACAAGCTCCTTCGTCTTACTGACATTGAGGGAGAGGGTGTTGTCCTGACACAATTGTCTTAATGTCTCTATCTCCTTCCTAAACTCCGTCTTGTCATTGTTCAATGGCCGGCTCACTACATTGGTGTCATCTGCAAACGTTTATATGGAGTTAGATAAAATTTGACTGCACATTCATGAGTGTATAAGCCATATGTTAAGGGAGTGAGAATGCATCCTTGTGGGCACCAATGTTGAGAGTTATCATGGAGTTATCATGTATTATTGCCTATTCTTACTGATTGTTGTTTATGTTGTCAGGAAGACAGGTATCCATTTCCAAACTTAGACCCAGTACTTTGGAAATGAGTTTGGTTGGATTAATGACATTAAAAGTGAAGCTATAGTCACTAAAGAGGAGTCTGACGTTGGTGTCTTTTGTGGTGGAACGGAGTATTTTTCTCATATTTATTTATTTATTTTAATTATATAATAATAATGTAATATTTGTAGTAGGACTTATCCTCACCCTCAGCAGCTTCTTTTACGACTCCTCACAATTTCTTCAAGTTAAGGTGTAGCCATGGGCACTCGCATGGGCCCCAGCTCTGCCTGCTTTTTTGTTGGTTATGTTAAATAGTCCTTAATCCAGGTGTACAATGGCACTAATTCCCAACTCTTTATTCATCACATCGACAACTGCATTGAGGCTGCCTCCGGCAAAACTCATTGATTTCATTTGTTTCTCCACTAACTTACACCCTGCCCTCAATTCACATGGACTATCTCTGCCATCTCTATCCCAAGTCATGATCTTTCTGACTCTATCACACGGGACAGACTATCGGCAAAATCATCTACTACAAACTTACTGAGTCCCACAGTTATGTGGACTAAACCTCCTCCCATCCTACATCTCCCCTACTCTCAATTCCTCTGATCCCAAGATGAGGTTTTCCATTCGAGGGCATCGAGATGTCCTCATTCTTTTGTGAATGTGGTTTGCCCCCGGCTGTCTCCCTCAACTACATCTCCTGTTTGCCCCATAGTTCTGCAATCACTCCCCCTCCCTCCAGATGTAACGAAGATAGAGTTCCTCTAATCCTCACCTTTCATCCGACCAGTCTCCGCATCCAACACATCATCCTTTGGCGTTTCCGGCACGTCTAATGTGATTCCACCACCAGTCACATCTTCCCATCTCCAACTCTTTCCGCCTTCTGCAGAGATTGTTCCCTCCACAACTCCTTGGTTCACTTATCCATTTCCACCCAAACCACCCACTCCCCAGGTACTGTAACCAGCAACTCCAGGCGATGTACCACCTGTCCTTATACTTCCTCCCTTGTCTCCACGAGGGACCCCTGCAATCCTGCCACGTAAGACAGAGGTTCACATGCTCCTCCTCTAACCTCATCTACTGCATCCGATGTTCCCGATGTAGCCTTCTAGCTGTACATCAGCGAGACCAAGCGTAGGCTTGATGATCACTTTGTTGAACACTTGTGCGCAAGCCTACTGGATCTCCCAGTTGCGAACCATTTTAATTCCCTTTCCCATTCCCAAACTGATCTTTCTGTCCTCGGCCTCCACCATCGCCAGAGTAAGTCTCATATTCATCTTGGGTAGCTTATAACTCAGCAATATGAATGTTGAATTCTCCAATTCTAGGTAAACAACCCACAAACAGCCAATTTCTCCCTCCCTTTGCAGTTCCTTGTCATTACATTTTGAAGTACACAATGTACACAAATGTCTGCAATGAAAGATGATTAATAGAGAATGTTGGTAAAATGTGAGGATCAGGGTGTGGGAAGGGCGTCAATGCCTAAGCCTAACAATGGAAATGGCAGCAAATGGAATTTCATAATCGTAATCATAATCATAATCATTATTAGCCAAGTATGTGTTGCAACATATGAGGAATTTGATTTGCCATACAGTCATACCAATAAAAAGCAACACAAAACCTGTATAACTAAAAGTCTCATCTTGACCCTGTCTGCGCTGTATATTGATTTTAGAAAAAATGCCACCATATATCGCTATGATTTTTGGCCATCTTACTTACAGTCCTCCTCCGCTGAGGCAGCCCTGAGAATTCTTCCGATCGATGCAAAATAAAAAAGTTATGAATGTTTAAAAAATCTTGAGATCAGCTGATTGGTCTTCTCGCCTGTCTATCACCGTGATGAAGGTAACGCCCCTTCCGGGGGGCCAGGAGTATAAAGCCCAAATGGTATGAAATTGCATTTGAATTTGGTGGCCTGCACTCTGCTTGAAATGGTATGAAATTGCATTTGAATTTGGTGGCCTGCACTCTGCTAGAAATGGTATGAAATTGCATTTGGATTTGGTGGTCTGCACTCTGCTGGAAATGGTATGCAATTGCATTTGAATTTGGTGGCCTGCACTCTGCTTGAAATGGTATGAAATTGCATTTGAATTTGGTGGCCTGCACTCTGCTTGAAATGGTATGAAATTGCATTTGAATTTGGTGGCCTGCACTCTGCTTGAAATGGTATGAAATTGCATTTGAATTTGGTGGCCTGCACTCTGCTTGAAATGGAATTTCAAGGAATAGCCGTAAGTGAACTGCCAGCCCACCAGCCGTGAGTCAATCAACCGCCAGCCCACCAGCTGTGTCAATCAAATGCCAGCCCACCAGCCGTGAGTCAATCAACTGCCAACCCACCAGCCATGAGTGAATGAACTGCCAGCCCATCAGCCAAGAGTGAGTGAACTGCCAGCCCACCTTTGGCCTGCCTGAAACCACTCATTTCGGCCCACGAGGCCCATATTAGCCCAGAAACCTGTCCCTTTTGCCCAAAATGCCCGTATTAGCCCAGGAATCAAGAGAGTTTATTGTCATGTGTTCCAGATAGGACAATGAAATTCTTGCTTGCTGCAGCACACAGAATATTGTAAGCAAAAATACAGAACAGTTCAGTTCAATATACACATAAATAAGCGGATAAAGTGCAATAGGCTGTTACAGTTCAGAGTCTGTTTGTTGGCGAGTTTAATAGCCTGATGGCTGTGGGGAAGAGGCTGTTCCTGAACCTGGATGTAACAGATTTCAGGCTCCTGTACCTTCTGCCCGATGGTAGCAGAGAGATGAGCTGTCCATTGCCCTTAATCGGACCACAGTCCCAATTGGCTTGAGTTAGACAATAACTCATGCAACACTGTTCACAATTCTATCTGCAATCATCCAGACATATTCAACCAAATTTTATAACTTCTGAAAGTGCACTATGTAAGCCTCCTGCTGTTGCAAGAAGATGATCAAATGGGAATATCTATTCTATTGGCTGCTAATGAGCCAGCCCCCTTGGAAGAGTGAGACTTGAAATTATTTGAATTCACCACCGCTATTAGCTGCTTACCCTCTATTCATGTTGAGATAGCCTGTACCAGCAATCTCTTGAGAAAACTATTAAATAACAATAAAGAAACTATCCTTCATCTCATAGGTACTAGGAAGCTCAGTGTACCTGTAAACATAATATCACCCCCAATCTCCGATCTGGTGGGTATGTTGTCAACTCTAAATTGTACCCAACCGTGCCCGTTTTGCTTTATGAGATAATTTCCATAACAAGCTACCCTCATGTCAGTTATAAGCCAGAGACCGAGCCAGAGACACAGTAAAGACTGTGTTCTTTGTGCTGAAATCAGTTGCTAAAAGCATAATGAACTTAAAAGATACTGCTCCCATTAGGAACACAGTAGATGAATATCTGCATAATAATTTTACCGATACACATTCCACACTACTATAATAATAATAATAAATTTTATTTATTGGGCGCCTTTCAGACATCTCAAGGACACCTTACATAGATTAACAGGAATATAAACATAAAATCAGAATAAAATAAATAATAAAGACATCACAGAAACACAAATTAAAAACACAATTCAGTCCAAAAACAAAAAATCAAAAACACAATGTGAAGAGAGAGCAGCGGCAGCTAAAGCGCGCCAGCGTCCACTCTCCCTTCACGGCAGCCATCTTGGACAAAGACTAACAGGATTACCATACAGACAAAAAATCATCCCCCCACAATGGATACCACTGTGGGGGAAGGCACAATGTCCAGTCCAAAGTTCACCCCAAAGTCAGGCCTATTGAGGCCACCGCAATTGCCTCTACGGAGGCCCGATGTTCCTGGCCGTTCTCACCGGGTGGTGTTGCCCCGGCGTCGGGAGAATCCTCTCAGCGGCTGGGCCACCTGGAACGGCCGCTTTCTAGCTGGAGACCGCGGCTTCCGAAGCCGACAAGGCCGCGCCGGTTTGGAGCTCCCAGGCTCCCGATGTTGAAATCGGCACCGCCCGCACCGCTCCGCAGACCCGCAGCCCGGAGGTGTTGAACACGGCGGTCACAGCTCACCGGAGCTCCAGCGCGTCGATCCAGCGCGGCGACCCAGGCAAGGCATCGCCCGCTCCGCTCCACGATAGCGCTCCAGCGCTGTGTCGCCACCGAGGCCGAGGTGCTGGGCAGTCCCCACCAGGAAACGGCGCTCCAAGCCCGCTGGTAGGCCACAAGGACGGGTCGACGGGCAGCCCGGAGAAAAAGCTGCCTCACCGACCAGGTAGGGACCTAGAAATAAAATTGACCCCTACCCCCCACATTAAAAAGTCCATATCTCCAGACATCACTAAACAAGACTCACTAAAAACATTTAAAAAAAGCGGATTAAAACGGACGGCTGCTGGCTAGCAGCCGTTCCCCAAGATGGCTCCTCCTCCTCCGGCTATGACTATGAGTCTAGGCTTTAGAGTGTTCATATAAAAGACACCTTGCATAACGTTAGTCAACAGTGGGTGAATAACCAATCATTTATTGTCCCACTTATAGTACTAGAGAGAATGACAAAGCAGCACAAGCAGTGTCAATTGTGCTATAACATAATCGCTTCTCTAAACCCAAACTGAAAGAAACACAAACCTCTGCTACTTCTGTTTAAAAGTAGCTCACGTGTCTTCTTCACAAACTTCCCATACAACCGTGCAGAGCTAGCTGCATGAGAAATAGGCTGAACTAGCCATCACTCATGACTTCAAATAAATAGGAGCTTCTTTCAGCCGCCTTTTACAATGGACATCCTGAATGAGTAGGCTAAATTGGCACTATTAAAATTCATGTCGCCTCATCTTTAATATCGTAAGAGGCATCTACTGATAAAACCCCTGAGTCTTATCAGCTACAAAAGCATGTTATCTATAAACTCCATGACTCAATGCCCTTATGATCTGAGAAGGCCAGAATTAGCTTTAGAATCTTTGTAAATAGCCTGGGCCTGAAGACAACCCCTAGGTAGAGCCTAAAATTTCCATCACTGGCTTTGTCATCAAAAACACCAGATATATCTGTGCCTCTCGTGTATAGATATGGAAAAGTATGCTTCAAGATCGATTGAGGCCCTAAATCCTCTGAATCAGCTAAATTGCTGAAACACAATTATCCATCTTAAACTGGTTAACCAAACACATGAGCAGACCAGCCAAATCCTAACCAGATTTTCCATTCTCCACTTTTCTTCAACCTTGAGAAAATATTAGAAATATACCCCTCTTATTCTTGGGCAGACTACTCATCCTTTGTGAGATGTCTCTGTTTCCACTTGGAGAACCATCGTTTATTGAACATACGATCGAAAATTTTGGCTTCTCTTGCCGCGGAGGATTTATTTATTTATTTTTAATTCAGTTTATTTAATTCTTTGTTTATTTATTTATCTGTCTGTGTATTTATTTATTTGTTTGTTTTTTTACTCATAACATATAATCAGATCCTTATGACTAGAGATGAAGTGCAACATCCACTTGATGTGGGAATACGAGTTCCCTGTCAACTCTTCACCGTCAGTCACCACGAATCCTCAGCCTCCTTCCTCAGAGTGGAAAATAGCATGCAACCCTGAACCAGGAATTCCTCCGCAGTCGTCTGACTGAAACCACCTGTCTCAGTCGCCAGTGTGCGCAACGGACCGGCTTTCTGCTGGTAGCTACCTATCCCAGAGTGGATGGCAATGATGTTTCCAACAAACTGGCAACTCTACGAGCTGAGCTGAAAGAATTAAGCATGTGTTGAGGGAAACCTCAAACTACCTCACTCTACTGAGCAGCCTGATAACCTCAATCACAGATGTTGAGGCAGTGCTTCCCTGGCCAATATGTTCCATATGGCCAGCCAGTTCCAAGTTGGTCTACCCTGAACCAGGGTAGCCAAACTGTTCTTACTTGGAACTTACAGAGGTTGCTATGCAAGGCACCGTGCCAATGTCTCTGCATCAACCTGCTCTTCTCCAGAGATGGTGAAAGGTACTAGACAGACCATACTGCCAGTAAATCCAAACCCGGGGCGACAGACTGCTCCATTTTGGAGTTTTACGGAGGTTAGTAAAGAGACCTTACCTGCCAGCGTCTCTGAGCCCAGTTTGACCCCCTTGTTGGAGCTTAAGCGAAGTTCCATTGCAGACCATGTCTGACCACATCTTCAGCCCCATGCTTGCCAAACAACTCTTTTCCGGAACTCAAAAGCGACATTGCTGTGCAAGGCACGCATGCCAGTATTTCTGCGCCCAATGGGACAGACTGCTTCTTCGGCCTACAGCTACCAGTTACTCCCAGCCTGGTTTGACAGGCCACTCCTTCGGCCCCTTCTGCTCCTTCAGAGCCTTAGCGGAGCTCACTGAACAGGTCGCGCCTGCCATACTCCGAGCCTGCCTCGACAGGCTGCTCCTGCAGGCCTTCTGCCTTTTTTGGAGCCTTTGCTGGAGCTGACTGTGCAGATCGCGCTGCCAGTTTCTTCCAGTCTGGACCGACAGGCTGTGCCTTTAGCCAGCCGCTCCTTTGGAGCCTCAGCAGGGCTCACTGGACAGGTCACGCCTGCCATTACTGCAAGCCTGATTCAACAGGCTGCTCTTGCAGGGCCAGCTAGTGAATCCCGACCGCTCTTTTCCGGAGCTTCAACGGCGCTTCCTGCCCCTTGTTATACAGGCGTGAAAACCCTGCCGGAATACTGGAGCTTTACCCACATAAGATGGTACTCCACCCCTGCAGCCGCCTTAAATTCCTCCTGCAAGTCTTCAACTAGCTACCTATGAAGAGATACTATGCAGGCTGCACGTTACTGGCCCTGTAAAAATGAGCAATTTGGGGAATTATCTCTTGCCTTATAGCATTTTTGTGAAGGCAATAGCCCCAACTGTGTATTACATAGAAGTGTTAATGCAGCTTTCTGCACTTCCGAGAGTTGAGACCCATCTACTGACTTTGCAAAAGGCCATAATGACTCCAGTGAGCAGTTTTTGGACTGGCTGAAATAATTCTTGCCTACATTTCATCACTGCGATATCCCAACTGATGAAATTGACTTATGGAACATCCAAAAGTCTGGCAGTTATCTGGACTGGCATTTTTCCCAGCTGTATCCCGCATATTCCCCTCCTTAGAAAATGAGAAGTTAAATCCCTGATGCTCTTAGCCAGATCTTCCTCCAGTGAATCTCCTATCCCCAAAGGGATGGCAAATATGTGACAAGAGCCGGTAGCTCCTTCATATGATTATAATGAAGCACATCCCCCATTAGTTCAAGGGATTCAAATTCCTTATAGATATCCACATAGTTGGAGTCACCTATGTAATAATCTCCAACTCTCCCCTCTTCTGAGCGGGAAATATTATAACGCAACCCTGAGCCAGGTGTTGCTTCCCTTCTTCTGAGCGGGAGATATTATAACGCAACCCCGAACCAGGTGTTGCTTCCACAGGCATCTGACTGGCACAGCCTGTGTCTCCTGAGCCAGGAGCTCATTTCCTTTTTTATTTTATCCATTTATTTTTATTTATTTATTTGTTTGCTTGTTTGTTTGTTTATTTATTTATTTTTACTCACTAGACTGGTTGCGCCTGCTAGTGACTCCGAGTCTGGCCTTGCTCCCTTCTGGAGCCTCAACTGAATCTCTTAGGGGAGGAATATAAAGCAACCCTGAACCAGGTGTTGCTTCCTCAGGCCTCTGGCTGGCTCCCTTTCGGAGCTCCAAAGGAGGTGTCTGAACAGGCCTCACCCGTCAGATGCCGTAAGGAGACTGTACGACCTCGCTGGTCAGATTTTTTCTCCCCAACAGCTGCCTGCTCCCTCTCAGAGCTTCAATAGCGGTAGCTGCACGGGCCATGCCGGTCAACTTTTTGCGTTCAACCACCCTCCATGGCGGTAGCTGTGCGGCTGCTTCTCGAGTAGCTGCACTGGCCGTGGCCGTCAGTTTCTCCAAGCCCGCTGCACCTAATTAACGGAGCAGCGGGCCGTTCCTGGAACAAAAAATTCCTTACCCGCCGGAGCAGTTTCAAACTGCTCCGAATCCCGCGCCATGCATCGACATATTGACGTGCATGCGGGCTGGCGGGCTCTTCACGTAGTCATTCACATGACTTCGATATAAAATCAGGTGTGTCGATATTACTAAAGATAGACACAAAGTGCTGGAGACACTCAACGGGTATGGGAAGCATGTCATGTCAGGACCCTTCTTCAGACTTTTCCTCCAGAGATAATAATAATAATAATAATAATAATAATGATAATAATAATAATAATCATCATAATCATAATAATAATAATAATAATAATGCATAATAATACACTTTATTGTCATTGTAAATACACACAACGAAATATTAGGTGCACTGCCCGAGCGGAGCTCCAACGTATAAGCTAAATAAATAATGACAATGAAAACAGCAAAAACGGCAAGAAAAACGTCAAGCCAAGTCAGAATGTACAGTATAGTGTTATAGCAGTACAAAATATTGGCTATGGGGTTGTGTGTTCAGTGCAGAGTTCAGAGTGGTGATGGCCTTGGGGTAGAAACTGTTTGTTAATCTTGTGATGTGTGATTTGATGGACCTGTAACACTTTCCTGAGGGCAGAAGGGCAAACAAGTGATGTGCAGGATAAGATCAGTTCTTTAGGATACGTAATGCCTTTCGCAGGCAACGAGACTTTCTGAGTTACTCCAGCACTTTGTGTCCATCTTTGGTATAAACAAGCATTTGCAGTTCTTTGTTTCCACGTGTCTGTATTACTGTTGAGTAAAGGTAACTAGAGAGGCGTGATGGAGGAGATGGCTAAATTTGATTGGAAAAGAACCTTAGCTGAAATGACGGTGCAACAGCAATGGCAGGAGTTTCTGGGAATAATTTGGAAGTCACAGGATCTTTTAATCCCAAATGTGAAGAAAGATGCAAAGGGAGGATGAGGTGATGGTGACTGACAAGGGAAATCAAAGCCAATATAAAACTAAAAGAGAAGGCATATAATATTGGAAATATTAGTGGGAAGCTAGAGGATTGAGAAGCTTTCAAAAACCAACAGAAGGTAACTAAAAAAGGCAATATGGAGAGAAAACAAACTAGCCAATAATATAAAAGAGGAAAGCAAAAGTTTATTCAAATATAGAGAGTAAGAGAGAGGTAAGAGTGGACATTGGACCACTGGAAAATGACACTGGAGAAATGATAATGGGGAATAAAGAAATGGCAGAGGGATTTTCTGCATCAGTTTTCACAGTGGAAGACACCAGCAACGTTCCTGAAATTCAAGAGAGTCAGAGAGCAGATGTTAGTGGAGTTGCTATTGCTAAGGAGAAGGTGCTTGGGAAGCTGAAAGGTCTGAAGGTGGATAAGTCACGTGGACCAGATGGACTACACCCCAGAGTTGTGAAACAGGTGGCTTTAGAGAATGTGGCGGTATTAGTGGTGATCTTTCAAGAATCACTAGTCAAGAGTGGTTCCAGAGGACTGGAAAATTGCAAATATTACTCCGCTGTTCATAAGGTCATTATGAATAGGAGTAGAATTAGGCCATTTGGCCCAACAAGTCTGCTCTGCCATTCAGTCATGGCTGATCTATCTTTTCCTTCTAACCCCCTTCTCCTGTCTTCTCCCCACAACCTCTGACACATGTACTAATCAAGAATCTATCCATCTCTGCCTTAAATATATCCACTGAAGATATAAATAATATTTCTGTTCAAGAGGGTAAAAGAGGGGAAATTACAAGCTGGTTAGCCTGACCAGTGGTTGGTAAGATTCTATAGTTATATAGTTATATAGGATGTTTCCGAGTACTTAGAAGCACATGATAAAATAGGCCGGTCAGCATGGTTTTGTGAAACAGAGATCTTTCATGATGAATCTGTTGGAATTCTTTGAGGAATTAAATAGCAGGATAGACAAAGGAGAGTCGGTGGGAGTTGTTTACCTGGATTTTCAGAAGGCCTTTGACAAGGTGCCACACGTGAGGATGTTTAACAAGATGAGAGTCCATGATATCAGAGGGAAGATGCTGGCATTGATAGAAGATGGTTAGCTGAATAGCAGAAGGCAAAGAGTGGGGAATAAAGGAGGCTTTTTCTGCTTGCCTGCCAGTGCCCAATGATGTTCCTCAGTGGTCGCTGTTGGACGCTACTCTTCACTTTTTATATCAATGATTTGGATGAGGGAATTGAAGGCTTTGTGGCCAAGTTTGCAGATGATACAAAGATAGGTAGAGGGGCAGGTAGTGTAGAGAAATCCGAGACTCTGCAGAAGGACTTAGATGGGTTAGAAGAGTGGGCAAAGAAGCGGCAGATGGAATGCAGCTTAGCAAAGTGTGCAGTCATGCATTTTGGTAGTAGGAATAAAGGTGTAGACTATCTTCCAAATGGGGAGAGGGTTCAGAAATTGGAGGTGCAAATGGACTTGGCAGTGCTTGTGCAGGATTCTCAAAAGGTTAATTTGCAAGTTGAATCAGTAGTAAGGAAGGCAAATGCAATGTTGGCATTTATTTTGAGAGGACTAGAATATAAAAACAGATGTAATGCCAAGGCTTTATAAGGCACTGGTCAGACCGCATTTGGAGTATTGTGAGCAGTTTTGGGCCCCATATCTGAGGATGGATGTGCTGGTGTTGTCTAACTTACCATGGAGGTTTGGGTGCAAACTGATCAGCGATCCCCGCACAATGAATTTAGGGACAATTTACACTTATACCAAGTGTACAAACACAAGCCAATTAACCTACAAACTTGTACGTCTTTGGAGTGTGGGAGGAAAACAAAGATCTCAGAGAAAACCCACGCGGTCACGGAGAAAATGTACAAACTCCGTACAGACAGCACCCGCAGTCGTGATCGAACCTGCATCTCTGGTGCTGCAAGCGTTGTAAGGCAGCAGCTCTTCTGCTGCGCCACCATGCAGGAAGACATGAAGTCTGGGCCATTTTTAATTCCAAGCCTGAGTTAATACTTAAGCTTGTCTGAACCTGATGCCAATGAGATACCTTGAGATTATTAGCAATGACGTTTGAGCACTATACCTGATAAATATGAATCTGGTCATGTGGAGTGATTGCTGGCTGCAAGGCATAGTGGCTGTAGAATTCCTTGCTGGATGCTGCAAATTCAATGTGGACATTGGGCATCACATTGTGCAATGTTAACTCTGCTATATTCTGATCGCATTGGGTGTGAAGTGTAAATTGTGGCTTCAGATCCATACCTGCTGGGAAATTGGTTGAAACTATCCCAATCTCTATATAGAAGAGAGAAAATGTCTTTATTGCATCCGCCTGGACAGAGATCAAATCTAGTCTCAGAGAGTAAAATATGCATGGTAACCAATTCGTTTTTTGTTTTTTTTTTTTTTTTTTTTGCTTCTAGTGTTTTTAGTTTTTATAGAAAGAGGGAGAAAGAGAGGGTAGAAAGTTACAAGTAAAAAATAAAAAAAAACACAACAGAAAAACAAGGGAGGTGGAATGGGTTACCTGTAATACGTCAATGAAGATAGGTTCGTAGGTTATAAAGTATAGCTTTTCATCTGTTCCTGAGTTCAAGTTTCAGTTGGGTCCTCGTGCTGTGCCAATCTATCCCTTCAGATAGTTAATGAATGGAGCCCAAATTTTATGGAAAAGATCTTGTTTGTCCATTAAGACAAGTCTAATTCTTTCTAAGTATAGGGTCTCCGACATTTCCGTAATCCACATTTTAATTGTGGGGGTTGTAGGGCCTTTCCAAAATTTTAATATTAATTTTTTCCCGGTTATTATACTGTAGTTGAGGAAATTTCTTTGGTTTGTTGTGAATGTTAAGCTTTGTTCTGATATTCCAAGTATTATTAATTTTGTGTCTGGGTCCAGTTTTGTATTAATAACTTCTGAAGTTATTTCAAAAATATCAGTCCAAAAATGTTTAAGTTTTATACAGTTTGCAAACGTATGTGTTAAATTAGCCTCTAGATGTAGACATTTATCACAAATAGGAGAGATTTGTGGGAAGATTCTATTTAGTTTTATTTTAGAGTAGTGTAGTCTATGTAAGACCTTGAATTGTATTAAAGTATGTCTGGCATTTAATGAACATTGATGTATTTGTTGTAAACTTTCGCCCCACATATCTTTCGTGATAGGGTGACCTATTTCATTTTCCCATTTGTATCTATATGGTTCGGTCGGTGGTACCTCGTTGTTTAGTAGGGTGTTATAAATATAAGCTATTAGTTTTTCAGTATTAGGATGCTTGTTCAAACATTCATCAAGAATTTCTGATTCCCTATTCCTGTAGACTTGTGTATTAGATTTAACATAATCTCTAATTTGTAGATATCTGAAGAAATTATTTGAGTGCAGTCCATAATTCTGTTGTAACTCTTGAAATGAAAGAAAAGTACCTTTCCCATAAAGATGTCCTATATTTTTGATTCCATAATTTTTCCATTGTGTGAAACCTTTGTCCATAAAGGATGATTTGAATAAAGGATTATTTACAATGGGAAGGCAGAGTGGTATATTATTCAATTTTAAATCTTTTTTATTTGTTTCCAAATTCGTATTCCACTATGTATTATGGGGTTTTCTTTATAGGTTTTTTTGTGCAGTTTTGTGGGGGCAAATATGATCGGTCCAATTTCAAAAGGTAGACAGTCTTCCTTTTCCATCATTAACCAATCTGGTTGTTGATCCATTTCTTCCAGCCAGAAATTCATGTTTTTAATATGGACTGCCCAAAAATAAAATAAGAAATTTGGCAAAGCCAAACCTCCATTTATCTTTGACTTACATAAATGTTTTTTACTTATTCTATGATTCTTATAATCCCAGACAAAACTTGTAACAATGGAGTCGACTTTTTTGAAAAATGTTTTTGGGATATATATCGGAATTAATTGAAGTAGGTACAGCAGTTGCGGTAAAAAAATCATTTTTATAGCATTAATTCTCCCAAGCATAGAAATGGGGAGTGTTTTCCAGTATTGAATATTCTTATGTAGTTTATTCAGTAAGGGTGGAAAATTTAGTTTAAATAAGGAGGTATATGTCTTAGTTACATAGATTCCTAAGTATTTAAATTTATCTTTAACTATTTTAAAAGGGGATTGTTGTATTGTATGTAAATTGAATTTTGTTATTGGCATGATTTCGCTTTTATTCCAATTAATCCTATATCCCGAAAACTGACCAAATTGAGTTATTAGATTTAATAGGTTTGGAATACTAGTTTCTAATTTTGTAATATTAGTATATCATCTGCATATAAGGAGATTTTATTCCTTGTGTCTCTAGTATTGTATCCGAATTTTCCTGGATGGTTTCTAACGCTTTCTGCTGGGGGTTCGATTGCAAGAGCAAATAATAGTGGGGATAGTGAGCATCCTTGTCTACAGCCTCTAGAGAGATTAAATTTAGTTGATAACATTTTGTTTGTTAATATTCTAGCTGTTGGATTAGAATATAACAATTTAACCCATGTACAGTACTTCTCTCCTAGTTTAAATTTTTCCATCACCGAAAATAAATATGGCCATTCTACCTGGTCAAATGCTTTTTCAGCATCTAACGAGATAATTGCTAGCTCTGCGTTAGGGATTCTATTGGAGTATATAATATTAAATAATCTTCTCAGATTATAAAATGAATACCGTTTGGGGATAAACCCTGTTAGGTCGGGATGTATTAATTTGCTGATCACTAAGCTCAATCTATTAGATAGAATTTTAGTTAATATTTTCTGATCAGTATTTAAGAGGGCTATAGCTCTGTATGAACCTGGGTCTTCAAGATCCTTGTCCGTTTTTGGTATGAGTATGATTGTAGATTCATTTAGCGTTTCTGGGAGTTTCTGTTGAGTATAAGCATATTTGTACATTGTCTGTAGGCGTGGGGAAAGCAAATCATAATTTTTTTAATAAAATTCAGAATTTAGACCATCGGGTCCTGCAGACTTTCCGTTTTTTAAGGATTTGGTGACTCTTCGATGTCTTTTATCGTAATTTCAGCCCCTAGCAATTCTCTCTCTTTCTGATCTAGACCCGCAAACTTACAATTCTGTAAAAATGTTTCCATTCCCGTTGATTGTTCTGTTATTTTAGATGAATACAATTTTTGGTAGTATTGTAGAAATCTATCATTAATATCTTTAGGCAGTGTTAATGTTTCTCCCTTGTCTGTTCTAATTTTGTATATTGTTTTTTCCCCATCCAATTTGCGAAGTTGACGCGCTAATAGTTTTTGTGGTTTGTCACCAAATTCAAAATTTAATTGTTTTGTATGTTGATAAAGTTTTATAACTTGGTCTGAATATATCTTGTTTAATTTATATTTAAATACTGCAATTTTATTGTGTTTTATCGTGGATGGTGCTGCTGCATTTTCTGTGTCTAATTGCTTTATTTCCATTTCCATGATTGGGAAGAAATTAATGCTCCTCGTACAAATGCTTTAAATGTTTCCCAAAGAAGGGAAGCAGAGATTTCAGGGCTATCGTTAGCCTCAAAAAACATTTTAATCTGTTTTACTAGGTATTCATTACATGACTTATCTTTTAAGATTTGGGGATTAAATCTCCATTGTGACTGTGTCTCTGCCATTCCGTTTACTTTGATCATAAATGTTAATGGAGCGTGGTCTGAGATTATGATGTTATGATATTGTGAGTTATAGGTAAATGGGATAAGTTTTGAATCTACTAAAAAATAGTCTATCCTTGAGTAAGTTTTATGTACTGGTGAGTAAAATGAATATTCTCGGCCCGATGGATTTTCAATTCTCCAAACGTCCTTAATATTAATAGTATTAATGTATGAATTTAAAAATTCACTTGATCGAGATTTTAGTTTTCTTTGAGTTGATGATCTATCCAAACAAGCATCCAATGTACAATTTAAATCTCCACCGATTATTAAGTTTTGTTGTGTACCTTCCGGGATATTGTTAAGAATTCTCTTAAAAAACAGAGGGCTATCAAAATTTGGTCCATACACATTGAGGAGAGTCACCTTTTTTAAGTATAACTCCCCTATTATTACAATATATCTGCCTTCAATGTCTTCTATCGTTGATATATGTTTAAAGGGTATACCTTTACGAATTAATATTGCAACACCTCTAGATTTATGTGAGAATGAAGAGTGGTACGCTTTAGCAATCCATTTTGCTTTCAATCTGTGTTGTGCTTCCTTTTTAAGGTGTGTCTCCAGGAGAAATATTATATCTGTTTTCAATGATTTTAAATGAGCTAACATTTTGCCTCTCTTGATAGGTTCATTAATTCCCTTAACATTCCAACTACAGAATTTAATTCCCTCACCCCCAATTTTTATATTCATGCCTTGCATCTTGTGATTAAGTGGTAGAGCAGATGATTCAGCACACACAACCCTACCTTATACTTGAACATCAGGTAGATGAATTTTAGGTCACGTCTGTTTTCCATCCGAACATATCTCCTTAAATAAAATATGCAATTCCATTCCAAATACAAAATATAATATGATATAAGATAAAAACGGTGATAGCAAATTGGGTTAGTAAAGTGTGGAAAGTAAAAAAGAAAAGCAACTACAACTACAATTAGTGCAGTTAGTGATAGCCACCCTAATGTGGCTAAGCATCTATGGACTTCCGTAGCTTTTGGTTTATAAAAATACTAGCTCCGTACTTTCCTTGAAAGGAAAGTTTCCAATTCGATGCAAACAATTTGTGGGGGGGAAAGACATAATGATTATATTCCATTAATGGTATAATTAGTAGTCTCAAATTGAAATGTTAGTTTTGTATAATATAAACATTTATCAAAGAATAATCAAAAACAAAAACATCAGAGAGAGAGCCACCATACATTTCTCATTATAAAATACCTGAATCACACTTTACTTATATTTCATACTTTTAGTTAATTCTTAAATAATCTAAATAATCTTATTATCAATAGTTAGTGTTAGTTATTATTCTTGATTATTAATAGTTGTTAGATCTTGTCCTCGATGTTCTTGGCAAATTCAAATGCTTCCGTGTGTTTGATGAAGAAGTATTCCTTCTTCTCGTAACTGACTCTTAGTGTTGCGGGGTCCATATCTCAGATTCTTTATGTTCTTCAGTATTCTTCTTGTTTCTGTGAACAACGCTCTTTTCTTAGCAACTTCCACGGGGTAATCTCTGAATACACTAATCTTGTCTCCTTCATATACAAGATTTCTGCTTTTGCCAATTTTCCTCATCATGTCATCCAATACATGGTCATATTGGACCTTTACTATCATTATTCTTGGAGGGTCGCCCACCTTTGGGGGACGTCTCGGCGCTCGGGCAAGTAATGGCGCCTGGTCCAGGTTCAAAATTGTTTTCAGTACTTCTGCAGCAAATTCACGGGGGTCACAAGTCCCCTCTCTGCCTTCCTGGATGCCCACGATTCTTAAGTTCTGACGCCTCTGTCGTCCCTCCAAGTCTGTACATTTTTCAGTTATTTGATGCAATAACTTTGATAGGCGTTGGTTCTCAGTGATGAGTTGTTTTGTAGTTGCGGTGCTTGTCTCAGCAAGTTCCTCAAGTTCTTTTACAATCTTGTGGTGTTGGTTTAATGTCAGGAGGATAGGTTCAAGTTTAGAATCAAATCTGGATTCCATCATATTCAGTTTTTCATTTACTTCTTCAACATTTTGAGTCATATTTCTTTCCATTTCTAATTTCCAGTCTTCAAGGACTTCGTGTACAATCTCTGTAACATCTTCTTTAATTTGTTCTTTAATTTCTTTTTTAAAAGATGTCAGCTCCTCTTTAAAGTTCTGTTTAAGATTTTTAAGTTCCTCCTTAAGAAACGTTTTTAATTCTTCCAACTCAGTCTTTTTCTACTTCTTTGAGATGTCTTCTCGGGATGCTGTTAAACCTGAGGCCGAGGCTTCAGTTGGGCCTACCTCTTTAGTCTTGCCGTTTTTTGTCTTGTGGGGGGGAGTATGCTGAGTCGACATACTGCCGGTGTCGCGCGCCTGATGACGTCACGGGCTTACTGCAAAACAATCGGTGCCGTTTTCTGCAGGTAGGATCTGTCTTTTCCCCTCGTTTTTTCGTTTTTTTCACGGAGCTAGTTGGCGCGAGTCTCTCCTACTCCATAGCGCCACCGGAAGTCATGGTAACCAATTCTATCATCCAGATTCTACTGTGCAGAATATATAACATTACTTCCAGATCCATTGGTGACATTTTAAAACCAAATCCGAGTGCTACAGATTATTTTGCTTTATAGTTTAAATGTGTTTCATTTTCTTTCTTCAAAGTCCTGCAGCTTCATATAATGACATTTAACCAAGGGGTTTAAAATGTGGGAAAGAATTATAAAACGCATTATGTTTTTGACCGCTGCATTCAAAATGTAAGCACCATTATTAACCATATAACTATATAACAATTACAGCACCGAAACAGGCCATCTCGGCCCTACAAGTCCGTGCCGAACAATTATTTTCCCTTAGTCCCACCTGCCTGCACTCATACCATAACCCTCCATTCTCTTCTCATCCATATGCCTATCCAATTTATTTTTAAATGATACCAACGAACCTGCCTCCACCACTTCCACTGGAAGCTCATTCCACACCACTACCACTCTCTGAGTAAAAAAGTTCCCCCTCATGTTACCCCTAAACTTCTGTCCCTTAATTCTGAAGTCATGTCCTCTTGTTTGAATCTTCCCTATTCTCAAAGGGAAAAGCTTGTCCACATCAACTCTGTCTATCCCTCTCATCATTTTAAAGACCTCTATCAAGTCCCCCCTTAACCTTCTGCGCTCCAGAGAATAAAGACCTAACTTATTCAACCTTTCTCTGTAACTTAGTTGTTGAAACCCAGGCAACATTCTAGTAAATCTCCTCTGTAATTCGGAAACAAAGTAAATCAAAGATTCTTTGCTTTCCACTGTCAAACTCAATATGTCTTCAAATAATACCAGTCAAACATTTCTAGATGAATGGCACATGCCATTGTTGGCATTTTGGCACAAATATATTTTTAAATTTATTTAACTTTTTTTTGTTTATTATGTTATCTATGAGTACTGTGTTTACAGAACTGTTATGCTGCTGCAAGTACAAATTTAACTGTCCCATTTTTGGTACATATGACAATTAAACCCTCTTGATAATTTAGATTTATGCTACATTTAATTAGACTACATTATAATGTACTGACTATTAAGACACTTTTGTCTTCTAGCTTGACATGGCTTATAAAACTCAAATTTTTAGCATTTGCACTTATTTACAAACTGGTAATTACTCATTTGTTTTAGAAATAGATTTCAAAAATGTCATATCCTACTCTGTATTACACAGATAAAGCAGTGGAGTGGTGGATGGATCATGATCAATTTATTCTCTCAGATCTTGCTACACATATCACATCTGAGATTCAATCATTCATTTGTCATCCTTAGGGGAATATTGTACATTTCAAATTTCTTTATCATTACTGCAAATTTTCTCCTTTCCTCTTTCCAACATCTGTAGATATAAATTGCCAGGATCTGCTGTCAGTATCTAACCCACCCTGGCTTTGGTGATCAGCCATTAAGTGTAGGTGACATGAGAATTCACTTTGATTCTGCCAAAAGTTCTGAGATCATAACGCAAAACTGATGCAACTGTACTTCATTTCCTCCCAAGCAAGTTACATTTCTGTCACCACAAAGCTGTATTAAATTAAGTTGAGGGAAATTAATGAATTGTTGGCTTCTCCTTATTCTCTCATTAACAATTTATATTTGTTTGACTTGAGTACTTGCTCCCTTCATTATATCCTTCTCAGATATCTGAGTCACCTTGTTCAAGGGACACCACAGATGGGCCTTTCTATCTGTTGAACTATCTGCACACTTTCTAATCAGTCGTCTTGTGCCTCCCAGATATATATCATTGGTGGCCAAGCTTTCTGTTTTCTAAGACAAGCTCTGAAGTGTTCACCTTAGGTCTCTCTGCCTGTCAACCCCACATTTCCCCTTTTAAATTGCTCCTTGGGGACTCCCTGTTTTATTGAGCATTTAGACACCTGTGGCCATATGTCATCTTTCCTTTGAACTTGTTTCTTGGATGTGCTTTGAACTGACTACCACATTAAGCACACCTTTCAATAGTATGTTGTTCTTGATATTGGATTATCAGCTTGTAGAATTAGTTTTCCTCATCCCACCTTATGATGAAACATTATGCCGATGCTGTTGATCCCAATGGGGTGATAAAGATCAGGACCATTAATTTCATTGCTTCAACAAGATGATGTGAGATGATTATCTTTTGTTTGCTCTGAGTAGAAGTAAACCAAAACTTTGGTCTTATTATTGGTGTTCTTCATTTTCGCTCAGTTATGATGGCTACACTTGGTTACAATTTATGGCAGTTTGTCTCCTAACTGCACTTCCTTCAATGGTTCAATGGTACTTTATTGTCACATGTACCTAGATATAATAAAAGTCTTCGTTTTGCATACAATTCAGTAAAATCTTACTGTACATAAGCACAAACATACTTAAGTATAAGAGTGCAATAATTGTAACATAAGAAAAGTAGATTACACTGAGGCAGTACATAATGAATCACGACATTTCCAGCACCATCTTGTATCCTTCAAGTTCTTATGTATAGGGTCTTACCTTAGCCTTAAGTGTCATTGTCCCGATGGAGGCACTGGATCAGTGTTGCAAGGGTCGCCTGAGCTTGGCATTGCTGTTGGTGTCCTTCCTCCTTATTCTGCCGATCATTGCCGTGCACTCGTCCAACTTTGTGAGGCCTCCAGCGGCGCCTGAGCCGTGCGATCCCCAATCTGCTGCAGAGCCTCCAGCGGCTCACTCCATGGACGCATTGCCCCATGAACACGTCATCCCCTTGCCTCCTGTAGTCACCGTTCCACCTCCGTGTACTGAGGTGGCTTGTGTAACCGACCTTGGAACCCCCAGAATACCTCCGAGGTGACTGGAGATCAACCCACAATCCCCTTACTGACACCGATCCTCCGTCTGCCCCTGCCACCATTCTTCACTTTTACCTATATTGTATTTCATATCACAATGCACTGGCATTAATTGATTTTCTGACTATATTCCAACTACACGAATCCAACATATTCGCCACTTCCAACGGAATCCCACTACTGGCCACATCGTCCCATCTCCACCCCTTTCTGCCTTCCGCAGAGATTGTTCCCTCCGAAACTCCCTGGTCAACTCGTCCCTTCCCACCCAAACCACCCCCTCCCCAGGTACTTTCCCCTGCAACCGCAGGAGATGCAACACCTGTCCCTTTACCTCCCCCCCTCGACTCCATCCAAGGACCCAAACAGTCTTTCCAGTTGAGGCAGAGGTTCAATTGCACCTCCTCCAACCTCATCTCCTGTATCCGCTGTTCCAGGTGTCAACTTCTCTACATCGGCGAGACCAAGCGCAGGCTCGGCGATCATTTCGCTGAACACCTCATCTCAGTCCGTCTTAATCTACCTGATCTCCCGGTGGCTTTGCACTTCAACTCCCCCTCCCATTCCCAATCTGACCTTTCTGTCCTGGGCCTCCTCCATTGTCAGTGAGGCCCAGCGCAAATTGGAGGAACAGCACCTCATATTTCGCTTGGGTAGTTTACACCTCAGCAGTATGAACATTGACTTCTCTAACTTCAGATAGCCCTTGCTTACTCTCTCCATACCCTCCCCATCCCAGATCTCCCACTAGTCTTACTGTCCCCAACTACATTCTATCTTTGTCCTGCTCCCTCCCCTGACATCAGTCTGAAGAAGGGTCTCGACCGGAAACGTCACCCATTCCTTCTCTCCAGAGGTACTGCCTGACCCGTTGAGTAACTCCAGCATTTTGAATCTACCTTCGATTTAAACCAGCATCTGCAGTTCTTTCCTAGACAAGAATCCAGTCCAGATCTAAGCTCTCAGAGATTTTCTAAGGACTTACTTTATCTTTAGAGCAATTCCTAAGTTATGTCCTGATTCCAATTGTTAAATGTTTGATTTTCTGGCTTGAAGTTCTTATGAGCCCCTGTGATTTCTTTCCATTCCCCAAGTCTAGTTCATGCATGGATGCCAGTCAAAATTACGATTAACAGAATGCTCCTAGCACATTAGCTAAGGCTGCACAATGATCTTTTGTAATACTTTTGGCTCTTACATTAAAATAATGAATCCTTAACTACATATTATATAAAGGATATTGTTAAGGACACACAATCTTCCAGCTTTCCTCTTCTAGGACACAATCTTGCACAGTAAATATCTTGAGAGTTAGAAATACTACACTTGTGCACAGATCATACTCTTTCAAGGAACTGACTTCATTTCAATAAGTTCATTGATAAGTTCATTGATAAGTTGGTAAGTTCATTTCAATTCCTTCAAGGAGGAATTTGGGTCTGTAGGTTTTGAAAGGAGATATAGCTAGATTTGACATTGAGGGGTGTGAGATTGTTAATTGTATAGAAAAGCTAAAATAACTTAAAATTATGTTTGTATGTCATCATAGTAACTATGGATCAAAAGTGCTTCAATAATTATAAAGCACTTTGAAGAATCAAAAGGCTGTAAAAGGCTACATAGTTATAGAAGCTGTTCAACACATAGAATCTCACACTAACATCATTGGCGATCCATCCAGGCCAGCTGTGCAATATTGACCATTACTTCAACCTCAGAACATGGCCATAATAGTGTCATTTGCTATTGCAGTTCAAAATAATGGTGCTAATAGGAGTTAGTTGGCTTGATCCGTGAGTGGTGCGAGGGCAGCTATACCACTTTTCTTCATGTTCATAAGTCATAGGAACAGAATTAGGTGATTTATCCCAATGAATCTACTCTGCCATTCGTATATGGCTGATCTATCTGTCCTTCTCAACCACATTTACCTCTGCATAACCCTTGACACCTTTACTAATCAAGAATCTGTCAATCTCCATCTTCAAAATACCCAGTGACTTGGCCTTCATAACCAATGAAATCCACAGATTCACCGCCCTCTGATTAAAGAAAATCCTCCTCTTCTCCTTTCTAAAGGTATGTCCTTTTATCCTTAAGCTGTGCCCTTTGGTCCAGACGATTCCACTAATGGAAACATCCTTACCACATATACTCTATCCAGGCCTTTCATTATTTGGTAAGTTTCAATGAGGTCCCACTTCATCCTTCTAAATTCCTGTGAGTACAAGCCCTGTGGCATCAAACGCTCATCACACCAATTATCCCCGGGTTCATTCATGTAAACCTCCTCTGGAGACCCAATTGATCCAATCCTTCCTGTGATCACTCGAATTTAGGGGATTAAGATGGAAACTAAATGAAATGTGCAACGTTTTGACAGGGCTGAGTTGAGGTAGATGTCCTTAATGTGCAGTGCTGGTTGTGAGGTAAATATTGATTGGAACTTTGAGAGAATTTCAATGTAAAGAATACAAAGGGACTATTTCTACCAGCCTAACTCAGTTCTATTAGTTCTGATTTAATAAAACTAAATCAGTTCTATTATTCTAGTTTCTTCCCGGTGCTAAGTGCACATTGAACTTGCTCAAATCCCTCAGAAAATCATTTTGCAGCTGCAGAAATAAAAACAGAATTGACATTTCAGATTGAAATCACTTCAATACAAGGGTCCTTGACCTGAAATATTAATTCTGTTTCTCTTTCTTCCAATGTTGTCTGACCTGCTGAACGCTTCTAGTATTTTCTGTTTTTGTCAGATTTCCAGCATCAGTATCTTTTATTTTCATTTGCAAGTTGGTTGGTTAATTGAATGCCGCAAGTCACTCATCATACAAGTGGCTGGGGAGTAGCTGGACACATAAACAGAATAGAAATATGAAGAATGGAATTATTTTGAGAACTGACATAAACTCGATGTCCTTCAATAGTGAAGAAATATGTCACAAGACCTATTATGTGATTTTACTTTATGCAGTAAAATATATTTTGAAAATTGTAATAATCTAGGACAGGGATTTGTGAAGAACAGTCTGGTTCCAAACTTAGTCTGGCACCTTCCCCAAACTCCTTCTCTACATCAACAACTGTATTGGTGCTGCCTCCTGCACTCATGCAATACTCAGCAATTTATCGACTTCACTTTAACTTCAACCTAATTCACTGTGTAGACTGGGTGACCATTTTACCAAGCATCTGCACTCTGCAATGGCCACCTTGATCTCCCGGCTGCATGTTATTTCAGCTCCACTTTGCATTGAGTGAGTTCTTGGCCTACTTCAGTGCCAGGCAAAGCCAAACATCTCATATTCAACCTGGGTAGTCTATATACCAATTGAATGAATCATTGAATTTTCCAATTTTATATAATCAGCACGATCTGTGTTTAGTTCTCTCTCTTAGTGATCCACCCTGGTTCACAACCCCCCATCACCTTTTTACAAAATCTCCACCCAGTCCCCACATTACTCAGTTTCTTCCATCTCTCCTACCTGGTTCTATCTGCCCACACACTTAATCCACTGGGCTACCCAAACTTACCCCAACAGGTTTAATTTGCACATCACCCCTCCCACATCTGGTTCCACTTCATTACTTATCAGATTCCAAAATCTACCGCCTTTAGTTTTCTTAATTGAGTCACAGTATTGTAGCGGCATGGTGGCGCAGCAGTGGAGTTGCTGCCTTACACCGTTTGCAGCACCAGAGATGCAGGTTCGATCCCGACTGCGGGTGCTGTCTGTACGGAGTTTGTACATTCTCTCCGTGACCGCGTGGGTTTTCTCTGAGATCTTCGTTTTCCTCCCACACTCCAAAGACGTACACGTTTGTAGGTTAATTGGCTTGGGTTTGTACACTTGTAATAAGTGTAAATTGTCCCTAGTATGTTATTGTATTCATGTGCGAGGATCGCTGATCAGTGCAGACTCGGTGGGCCGAAGGGCCTGTTTCCACACTGTATCTGCAAACTAAACTAAACAGAGTCATACAGCACAGAAGTAGGCCCTTTGGGCCAAATTGTCTATGCCAACGTCTCCACTTATCATCTTCCAGCTTCTGTCTCTACTTCCAATCTCCACTCCCGCTACTTACCATCATCAGCTCATCTAGTTCCACTCTACCCTGCCAGCTCCTGCCTCACCCTTTTCTCGTCCCTCTTTATGCAGGCTATCTCCACACTAAATGCTTAGTCCTGATGCATGATCCCAATCTGAAATGTTGGCCATCACTCAGCTTCCACAGTGTTACCTGAATTGCTGAGTTCCACCAGCATTTTGTCTTTTGCTATTGTGAAGAAAAGTAGCCCTGCAACAACTTGATCTGAAGTTATGGTCTGAAGAAGGGTCCCCGCCCAATACGTTACCTATTTCTTCCTGCCAGAGATGCTGTCTGACCCACTGAGTTGCTTCAGCACTTTGTGTTATGGTTTCTTTTTAGATTGACTGAGTTGTAAGTAGACTCCAGGACAGAATGTTCTTAGTTTCCCAGGAGCTTTCCCACTTCTAGCAAGATCACACACACCCAAATATTATTAGACCCACATTTTCATTCTTTACAATGCAAGGTCACTCCCTCTGCTGTTCTCTATTGACATTACAAACACAGCATGGACTATTTCAGTTAAATTCTATGTTCATCTGATGTTCCCCAGTAATTTCAGCAAGAAGCCAGCAATGTCTTAATCTTTGTTCATATCATAAGATCATAAGTGATAGGAGCAGAATTCACGTCTGTGTAATTCCCACAACATCATACCTACCAATTTGTAACTGACACGAGCTCATCCACTTCATTTCTTATACTGCATGCATTCAAATACAACACCTTTAATTTGGTATTCTCTTCCCCTCTCACACTGGTCCCGTTTCAGTAATGCCCCTGTCCCACTTAGGAAACCTGAACGGAAACCTCTGGAGACTTTGCGCCCCACCCAAGGTTGCCGTGCGGTTCCCGGAGGTTGCCGGAGGTTGCAGGTAGTGGAAGCAGGTAGGGAGACTGACAAAAACCTCTGGGAACCGCACGGAAACCTTGGGTGGGGCGCAAAGTCTCCAGAGGTTTCCGTTCAGGTTTCCTAAGTGGGACAGGGGCATTACTGTTTGCTAACTGATTGCTGGCACCAGACTGGCTCTTTTACAATAAATCTCAATGTTCAGTATCAAATGGGCAATTAAACCTTCACTGATGAGAATGTACGGTGTGCCAATCCTCACCTCTGCCCCATCCAGCAACAATTAAATTTCTACTCAAAGTTCAAAATGAATGTCATTTGCAGCAACATTATACATGTCTTCCTTTCCATGCCTGAATTTAGAAAATAAAACTTGTTCCTTTTTCTATAATAGTTATCTGCAATCCAGTTCTTTTTTCTTACATATTCTTCTATATATTGAAGCAAGACCTGTACACTAATCATAAGGTCATAAGGAATAGGAGTACAATTAGGCCATTTGGCCCATCAGGCCTACTCTGCCATTCAATCGTGGCTGATCTATCTCTCCCTCCTAACCCTATTCTCCTGCCTTCCTGTAACCTCTGACAACTGTACTAATCAATTTTTCTTTTGCAATACTTAGAATTTGTTCTAATCCTTTTTCATCTTTTTTAACTTTTATCCAAACAATGATCTCTAGCTTGTGTGAATATTGGAACAGGAGTTAGTCATTCAATCTCTGAGCCTGTTCTGCCAACCAATAACTTCATTGCTGATCTGAGTCCTAATTCCATTCATTTGGCTAATCCATCCCTTGACTAGAATAATTTATAATTTCAAATTATCTACTGTTTCCTTTTGGACATCATGCCAAACTTCGACCAATCTTTGTGTTAAGCAAGTTTAATGATTTCTCTCCTGGTTGTCCTTATTCAGATTTATCTCCATGTTCAATATTCCCCACCAATGGAAAATATTTCTCTCTCACAAACATGGATCTCCGGCACTCAGACATTATTCAAATTTATCTTAATTTATGTTGAATTTAACCTGCATTTTAGACTGCATAGTGATAGGCATTGATGCCATTAATTTAAGATCCCATTAATTTATAATCTATATTACTAAAACTCTGATCTTGACCGCTTTTGGCCCACTGTGCTGCGATTTCTGACAGAACGCCGCCACCTACGGCCGTCATTTTTGGCCACCGCGCTCAGAGCCCCCCTCCGCCTTAAAGGTGCAGAGGATTTTTTCCCAATGATGACAAATCAGAGAGATATTAATGTTTTAAAAAATATCACCATTCTCTCTGCTGCCCCTGCTGGAGGGAGGGGGAGGGGCTATAAAACCAGGAAGTGGTGTGCCTCACTCAGTCTCTTCAATATGGATGAAGCCAAGGGTCACGTCGCTCTGAGCTCTGAATAACACTGAACAAATGTCTACATAACTGAGTCCCCTTAATGTGGTTTGAAAATGAAAATATGGTTTGTTTGAAGTAAAAAGGCACTGCCTGCAAATGGTTGTTTGGATGCTTTGGCTTGAAGTTAAAAGGCATTACTTACTGCAAATGGTGGCTTGGGTGCTTTGGCTTGAAATTGAAATGCACTACTTACTCATTTGAGTATAGGAGCAGGGAGGTTCTACTGCAGTTGTACAGGGTCTTGGTGAGACCACACCTGGAGTATTGCGTACAGTTTTGGTCTCCAAATCTGAGGAAGGACATTATTGCCATAGAGGGAGTGCAGAGAAGGTTCACCAGACTGATTCCTGGGATGTCAGGACTGTCTTATGAAGAAAGACTGGATAGACTTGGTTTATACTCTCTAGAATTTAAGAGATTGAGAGGGGATCTTATAGAAACTTACAGAATTCTTAAGGGGTTGGACAGGCTAGATGCAGGAAGATTGCTCCCGATGTTGGGGAAGTCCAGGACAAGGGGTCACAGCTTAAGGATAAGGGGGAAATCCTTTAAAACCGAGATGAGAAGAACTTTTTTCACACAGAGAGTGGTGAATCTCTGGAACTCCCTGCCACAGAGGGTAGTCGAGGCCAGTTCATTGGCTATATTTAAGAGGGAGTTAGATGTGGCCCTTGTGGCTAAGGGGATCAGAGGGTATGGAGAGAAGGCAGGTACGGGATACTGAGTTGGATGATCAGCCATGATCATATTGAATGGCGGTGCAGGCTCGAAGGGCCGAATGGCCTACTCCTGCACCTAATTTCTATGTTTCTATGTTTACTGCAAATGGTGGCTTGGGAGCTTTGGCTTGAAGTTGAAAGGCACTTCTTACTGCAAATGGTGGCTTGGTTGTGGCTTGAAATAGAAAGGCACTACTTACTGCAAATGGTGGCATGAAGTTGAAAGGCATTACTTACTGCAAATGGTGGCTTGGGAGCTTTGGCTTGAAGTTGAAAGGCACTTCTTACTGCAAATGGTGGCTTGGTTGTGGCTTGAAATAGAAAGGCACTACTTACTGCAAATGGTGGCATGAAGTTGAAAGGCATTACTTACTGCAAATGGTGGCTTGGGAGCTTTGGCTTGAAGTTGAAAGGCACTATTACTACAAATGGTGGCTTGGTTGCTTTGGCTTGAAGTTGAAAGGCACTATTACTGCAAATGGTGGCTTGGTTGCTTTGGCTTGAAGTTGAAAGGCACTACTTACTGCAAATGGTGGCTTGGGTGTGGCTTGAAGTTGAAAGACACCACTTACTGCAAATGGTGGCATGAAGTTGAAAGGCACTACTTACTGCAAATGTTGGCTTGGGAGCTTTGACTTGAAGTTGAAAGGCACTACTTCCTGCAAATGATGGCTTGGGTGTGGTTTGGGTGTGGCTTGAAGTTGAAAGGCACTACTTACTGCAAGTGGTAGCTTGGGTGCAATGGTTTGAAGTTAAAAGGCACTACTTACTGCAAATGGGGGCGTGGGTGCATTGGCTTGAAGTTGAAAGGCACTCCTTACTGCAAACTGTGGCTTGAAGTTGAAAGGCACTACTTACTGCAAATGGTGGCTTGGGAGCTTTGGCTTGAAGTTGAAAGGCACTTCTTACTGCAAATGGTGGCTTGGGTGTGGCTTGAAATTGAAAGGCACTACTTACTGCAAATGGTGGCTTGGTTGCTTTGGCTTGAAGTTGAAAGGCACTACTTACTGCAAATGGTGGCTTGGGAGCTTTGACTTGAAGTTGAAATGCACTACTTACTGCAAATGGTGGCTTGGGAGCTTTGGCTTGAAGTTGAAAGGCACAATTACTGCAAATGGTGGCTTGGTTGCTTTGGCTTGAAGTTGAAAGGCACTACTTACTGCAAATGGTGGCTTGGGTGTGGCTTGAAATTGAAAGACACCACTTACTGCAAATGGTGGCATGAAGTTGAAAGGCACTACTTACTGCAAATGGTGGCTTGGGTGCAATGGCTTAAAGTTAAAAGGCATTACTTACTGCAAATGGGGGCGTGGGTGCATTGGCTTGAAGTTGAAAGGCAGTACTTACTGCAAATTGTGGCTTGAAGTTGAAAGGCACTACTTACTGCAAATGGTGGCTTGGGAGCTTTGGTTTGAAGTTGAAAGGCACTACTTACTGCAAATGGTGGCTTGTGAGCTTTGGCTTGAAGTAGAAAGGCACTATTACTGCAAATGGTGGCTTGGTTGCTTTGGCTTGAAGTTGAAAGGCACTACTTACTGCAAATGGTAGCTTGGGTGTGGCTTGGGTGTGGCTTGAAGTTTAAAGGCACTACTTCCTGCAAATGATGGCTTGGGTGTGGCTTGAAGTTGAAAGGCACTACTTACTGCAAATGGTGGCTTGGGTGTGGCTTTAAGTTGAAAGACACCACTTACTGCAAATGGTGGCTTGGTTGCTTTGGCTTGAAGTTGAAAGGCACTACTTACTGCAAATGGTGGCATGAGGTTGACAGGCACTACTTACTGCAAATGGTGGCTTGGGAGCTTTGGCTTGAAGTTGAAAGGCACTTCTTACTGCAAATGGTGGCTTGGGTGTGGCTTGAAATTGAAAGGCACTACTTACTGCAAATGGTGGCTTGGTTGCTTTGGCTTGAAGTTGAAAGGCACTAACTGCAAATGGTGGCTTGGGAGCTTTGACTTGAAGTTGAAATGCACTACTTACTGCAAATGGTGGCTTGGGAGCTTTGGCTTGAAGTTGAAAGGCACAATTACTGCAAATGGTGGCTTGGTTGCTTTGGCTTGAAGTTGAAAGGCACTACTTACTGCAAATGGTGGCTTGGGTGTGGCTTGAAATTGAAAGACACCACTTACTGCAAATGGTGGCATGAAGTTGAAAGGCACTACTTACTGCAAATGGTGGCTTGGGTGCAATGGCTTAAAGTTAAAAGGCATTACTTACTGCAAATGGGGGCGTGGGTGCATTGGCTTGAAGTTGAAAGGCAGTACTTACTGCAAATTGTGGCTTGAAGTTGAAAGGCACTACTTACTGCAAATGGTGGCTTGGGAGCTTTGGTTTGAAGTTGAAAGGCACTACTTACTGCAAATGGTGGCTTGGGAGCTTTGGCTTGAAGTAGAAAGGCACTATTACTGCAAATGGTGGCTTGGTTGCTTTGGCTTGAAGTTGAAATGCACTACTTACTGCAAATGGTGGCTTGGGAGCTTTGGCTTGAAGTTGAAAGGCACAATTACTGCAAATGGTGGCTTGGTTGCTTTGGCTTGAAGTAGAAAGGCACTATTACTGCAAATGGTGGCTTGGTTGCTTTGGCTTGAAGTTGAAAGGCACTACTTACTGCAAATGGTAGCTTGGGTGTGGCTTGGGTGTGGCTTGAAGTTTAAAGGCACTACTTCCTGCAAATGATGGCTTGGGTGTGGCTTGAAGTTGAAAGGCACTACTTACTGCAAATGGTGGCTTGGGTGTGGCTTTAAGTTGAAAGACACCACTTACTGCAAATGGTGGCTTGGTTGCTTTGGCTTGAAGTTGAAAGGCACTACTTACTGCAAATGGTGGCATGAGGTTGACAGGCACTACTTACTGCAAATGGTGGCTTGGGAGCTTTGGCTTGAAGTTGAAAGGCACTTCTTACTGCAAATGGTGGCTTGGGTGTGGCTTGAAATTGAAAGGCACTACTTACTGCAAATGGTGTCTTGGTTGCTTTGGCTTGAAGTTGAAAGGCACTAACTGCAAATGGTGGCTTGGGAGCTTTGACTTGAAGTTGAAAGGCACTACTTACTGCAAATGGTGGCTTGGGAGCTTTGGCTTGAAGTTGAAAGGCACAATTACTGCAAATGGTGGCTTGGTTGCTTTGGCTTGAAGTTGAAAGGCACTACTTACTGCAAATGGTGGCTTGGGTGTGGCTTGAAATTGAAAGACACCACTTACTGCAAATGGTGGCATGAAGTTGAAAGGCACTACTTACTGCAAATGGTGGCTTGGGTGCAATGGCTTAAAGTTAAAAGGCATTACTTACTGCAAATGGGGGCGTGGGTGCATTGGCTTGAAGTTGAAAGGCAGTACTTACTGCAAATTGTGGCTTGAAGTTGAAAGGCACTACTTACTGCAAATGGTGGCTTGGGAGCTTTGGTTTGAAGTTGAAAGGCACTACTTACTGCAAATGGTGGCTTGGGAGCTTTGGCTTGAAGTAGAAAGGCACTATTACTGCAAATGGTGGCTTGGTTGCTTTGGCTTGAAGTTGAAAGGCACTACTTACTGCAAATGGTAGCTTGGGTGTGGCTTGGGTGTGGCTTGAAGTTTAAAGGCACTACTTCCTGCAAATGATGGCTTGGGTGTGGCTTGAAGTTGAAAGGCACTACTTACTGCAAATGATGGCTTGGGAGCTTTAGCTTGAAGTTGAAAGGCACTACTTACTGCAAATGGTGGCTTGGTTGCTTTGGCTTGAAGTTGAAAGGCACTACTTACTACAAATGGTGGCATGAGGTTGACAGGTACTACTTACTGCAAATGGTGGCGTGGGTGCATTGGCTTGAAGTTGAAAGGCACCACTTACTGCAAATGGTGGCATGAAGTTGAAAGGCACTACTTACTGCAAATGGTGGCTTGGGTGCTTTGGCGAAGTTAAACGGCACTACTGCTTCATAAGTGATAGGAGCCATCTTGGAGGAATGGCTGCTAACCAGCAGCCGTCCGTTAAACTCGCTTTTTAAAAAGTTTAGGTCCCTACCTGGTCGGTGAGGTGGCTTTTTCTCTGGGCTGCCCGTCGACCCGTCCTAGCGGCCCACCAGCGGGCATGGAGCGCCGTTTCCTGGCGGGGACCGCCCAGCACCTCGGCCTCGGTGCGGCACAGCGCTGGAGCGCTATCATGGAGTGGAGCGGGCGATGCCTTGCCTGGGTCGCCGCGCTGGAGCGACACGCTGGAGCTCCGGTGAGCTGGACCGCCGAGAGCAACACCTCCGGGCTGCGGGTCTGCGGAGCCGATTTCAACATCGGGAGCCTGGGAGCTCCAAACCGGCGCGGCCTTGTCGGCTCCGGAAGCCGCGGTCTACAGCTTGGAAGTGGCCGTTCCAGGTGGCCCAGCCGCTGTGAGGACTCTCCCGATGCCGGGGCAAGACCACCCGATGAGAACGGCCAGGAACATCTGGCCTCCGTAGAGGCAACTGCGGTGGCAGGCCTGACTTTGGGTGAACTTGGGGTTGGGGACTTGACATTGTGCCTTCCCCCACAGTGGTAACCATTGTGGGGGGATGAATTTCTGTCTCTACGTAATCCTGTTAGTCTTTGTCCAAGATGGCTGCCGTGAAGGGAGAGTGGACGCTGGCGCGCTTTGGCTGCCGCTGCTCTCTCTTCACATTGTGTTTTTGATTTTCTGTTTTTGGACTGAATTCTGTTTTTAGTTTGTGTCTCTGTGATATCTTTATCATTTATTTTACTCTGATTATATTTTATATTCCTGTTAATCTATGTAAGGTATCCTTGAGATGTCTGAAAGGCGCCCAACAAATAAAATGTATTATTATTACTATTACTGCAAATGCACTTACTTCCTGATTGCACTGTATATTGATTTTAGATAAAACGCTACCACTTACGGCTGTGATTTTTGGCCATCTTACTCGGTCCCCCTCCGCTGAGCAGGTGCAGAGAATTCTTCCCATCAATGAAAAATTAAAGTGTTATTAGTTTTTTTTTAAATGTTGAGAATCTCTCTCCTGTCAATCACTCCATGAAAGCCACGCCTTTTCCGGTGGGGGGGGGAGGGGTTATAAAACCCGGAAGTGTGGGTGTGGCTCAGTCTCTGCATGATGAGGGAGGGAGAGGTCACGACTCTGTCTGAGCTGTGAATCAACTGAACACACTGAATGTCTACTGAAGTGTGAGTTTGGTGTTTTGTGTGGTTTTATGGTGGTTTCACCCTGCATGAAATGGTATGAAGCTGCATTTGAATTTGGTGGCCTTGCACCCTGCTTGAAATGGAATAAAACTGCACTTGAATTTGGTGGCCTTGCACCCTGCTGAAAGTGGTATGAAACTGCACTTGAATTTGGTGGCCTTGGATCCAGCTTGAAGTGGTATGAAACTGCACTTGAATTCGATGGCCTTGCACCCTGCTTGAAGTGGTTGGAAGCTGCACTTGAATTCGGTGGCCTTGCACCCTGCTTGAAGTGGTAGGAAACTGCACTTGAATTTGGTGGCCTTGCACCCTGCTTGAAGTGGTAGGAAACTGCACTTCAATTTGGTGGCCTTGCACCCTGCTTGAAATGGTAGGAACATGGATTTGAATTTGGTGGCCTTGCACCCTGCTTGAAAAGGAATTTCAAGGAATAGTCATGAGTCAACTGCCAGTCCACCAGCCGTGAGTGAGCTGCCAGCAGATCAGGCTTGAGGGACTGAGCTGCCACCCCAAGAACCCATACCAGCGCTCCAGAAAGCCCCCCTACTGGCCACCAATATTGGAATTGGTGGAGAGGTGGAATATTGCGTCGGGGGACAAGCCCTCCAGTGTGAACATGGGACCCAACGGGTCCCACTTAGTCTAGTGAAGATTATAAATACCAAAATAAATAGGGCCAGTGCTTGTTTATATTACCGTTGGTTCAAAAATGCTGGAAAGGATCAGAAGGCTTGGATAGAGTGGATGTGGAGAGGATGTTCCCACTAGTGGGAGAGTCTAGAACTAGAGGACATAGCCTCAGAATTAAAGGACGTTCTTTTAGGAACTAGATGGAGAAATTTATTTAGTCAGAGCGTGGTGAATCTGTGGAATTCTTTGCCACAGAAGGCTGTGGAGGCTAAGTCAGTGGATGTTTTTAAGGCAGAGATCCTGTGGTTTTTTGATTAGTACTGGTGTCAGAGGTTATGGGGAGAAGGCAGGAGAATGGGGTTAGGAGAGATAGATCAATCATGTTTGAATGGCAGAGGGGCCGAATGGGCTTGATGGGCCGAATGGCCTAATTCTACTCCTATCACTTATGACCTTATGAGAAGGCAGCTGTGGAGGGAGAAGAAGAGTTCAACAGATTTTACTGTAATGATTGTTCATCATACGCTCGAGATATTTGAGGTCTGGAGGAGGGCTCACCAAAGAGTAGAAGTTTAAACCCAGCACTGGTGCAGGTACAGATAATGGACTGCATCCGCAAAATTAATACATTTAATAAAAACATCGAGTCTGCCCTCCTTTTAACAGAGGCGCTAAGGCCTGGAGCTATCAATGAAGCATGTTGTATTTATTATTGAATATATCGTTATCATATATACTGTTTAATGGTTCAATGGTATTTTTATTGTCACAAGTCGCGAGGTGCAGTGAAATTATTTTTTCCATGCAGTTCAGTAAATATATAACCATACATAATCACCTTAGATTCAGTACTAGTGTGCAGGAATGGTACACTGAGACACAAAACAAGAGAAGCCAGGTTTGGTGCCTTTTCAAGTCCCAGTTGTTATAAGTGCAGAGTCCTAAACCTGGCTATGGTCCCATTGTCCTAGCAGCGTTGCAGGTTTGGCCTGGCCAAGCATGGCCATTGACGTCCTCCACTGCTGCTCCACCACTCCACCCGCTCGGCCTCTTGGAGCGGCACCCGATCCAGCCGAGCCCTAGTTTACTGCAGGGCCTCCAGCGACCCACTCCATTGTCGAGGTGCACTGCACTATCTCCCATGGCCTGTGCGCTTACCAGCATTTGTGTCTGCATCCGCCGCTATCTTGGATCTCTTTACCCTCCTCCGGGCCTGGGGGACAAGCAGGGAAGGGCTCAGTGGCTTGACTCTAGGGGACGCTGAGCGAGCCAGGCCTGCTGCCAGAGGATATGTGCAGCACCACGGCCTGTCACGTGGCACCATGAGGTTTGTGCAAACAAGGAATTCCTATTCGCCCCAACAGCTTTTCACTATCGCTGACGTGAAACTGGCCTTCCTGAGAGTGAACCTATGGAAATTAACTGACCTAGATGAAGTTTCCAGCCGAGTTCTCAGAACCTGTGCAGATCAGCTGGAAATATTCACGCATATCTTTAACCTCAGATATATCCGAGGGCACTGTGGGAAGTTAGAGAAAAAATTGTAGGTACCTTGGTTGAGATTTACAAGTCATCATTAAATACAGGTGAGGTGCCAGAGGGTGGCAAATTTTTCCTATTTTCCCCTATTTTTGCCCAGAATAGGGAATTCGAGAACCAGAGGACATGTTTAATGTGAGGGGGGAAAGATTTTATAGGAACCACAGGGGTAACATTTTTACACAACGGGTGATGGGTGTATGAGACAAGTTACTGGAGGAGGTAGTCGAGTACGGTACTTTTGCAATGTTTAATAAACATTTAGATAGGTACATGGATAGGAAGATTCAGAGGAATATGGGCCAAACGTAGCCAGATTGTATGACTATATGACTCTCCCGAATCCAATCTGAGATTATCACCTGCTTTATTACCTTTCCAGTTCCAAAGAAAAGCAAGAGATTATGCCTTAATGACTACTGTGTCGTGACTCTGAAGTACACCATCATAAAGTGCTTTGAGAGGCAGGTAATGCCACACATCAACTCCAGCTTCCTACATCAACTCCAGCGTCCCAGCTAGCCTTGATCCACTGCAATTGCCTACCACCGCAACAGGTCCACAGCAGATGCCATCTACTTCTCTGCTTGACTTTCTGGCTCACTTCCACAGATGGTCTTGCATGAGTACTCTTGTGGCATGGATGCCAATGACTGCAATACATCATCAAGGTGGGAAAGGCAAAAAGCAATCTAAAGCAATTAATATCAACAGATAAATATTATGACAACTAATAGGCCCAAGGGCTGACAAATCCCTGGCACCTGTCAGCCTGCATCCTACAATTCTCAAAGCGACAGCTGTGGAAGTACATTAGCTTCACATTCCAAAGTGCCCAAAGCTCTGGAAAGATTCCAGTGGATGAAAACTACAAATACAACAACATTATTCAAAAACACTTGGATGTGGTTGTTGTATTGTGTATGGATTTCCAAAAGGCATTTGCTAAGGTGCCACATCAAAGGTTACTGCGTAAATTATGGATTTATAGGATTGAAAGTAATAGCTTTTAAAATGGATTATAAAAGGACTGAGTAACAAGCAGAAAACATATGGATTAACGTCATTTTCAAGTTGACAAGCTGAAATGGCGGGAGCCCCAGGAATGAAAGATGGGTATTTGCAATTTATTTTAATGAAGGGACCGTGTGTAATGTGACCATGTTTACTGTTGGTACAACGATAGATGGGAAATTGTTATATTATGAGGAGGACACAAAGCATCCCAAGGACACATTGAAAGATTAAATTAATGCAAAAAAAACCTCCTGATGTTCAATGAATGGAGATGCAAGGTTTGTTTCCATTTACCATTTCATAGGAATAATTTAAAGGTGGAATATTGTTTCATTATTGAGAGATCTGGATTTATTTGTAAAATAAAGTTATCTTTCAGGTACACTGAATCAAAAAGAAGTCATAAGAAAGTTGATTTCTATTACTTGGAATATAGAGTAAAAGATTAATAAATAAAGTCAGAGAATGTCGGAAACTCTCAGCAGGGCAGGCAGAATCTATGGAAAGAGAAAATTGAATGCTTTAGGTTGATAATCCTTCATCAGAACTGGGGTTGAGAGCAAATGTGTTAGTTTATGTTACACAGAAATTGGAGGAGCTGAGATTAGACAAAGAGAATATGTCCAATTGGGCAAGGACAGTGTTGTCATGTTGATAGATAGTTGATGAAGCCATCTAATTCATAATTTAATATGAAATGTTAGCAAGAGATCTGCACTGGGGAAGGAGATCCTTGCTGCTTTAGAAGCAGATATGGCTCCACAAGGCCTCATTCGGTTGACCAAGAGAGACCCTGGTAAGATACCTTTGATCAAGCATTCGCTTTCTCTTGTTGCCTCCACACAGATAATAACAAGGTGGAATTCCACAACGTTTACTCCATTCAGTGAAGTCACTTGATAATTGACAAAATATCACTGATAGTGTGTTGGTGAAGACCAGTCTATCCAATAAAATCTCCCTAACTTCTTTCAAGGTCCTCCTTCAACAATAAGCAGATGAAATATAGTTTTACGTCATGCTTGCACAATATCAGAAGTAGTCCGGCTCAGTGGGTTGTTGTTAGAAGAGGAAATTAGGTCAAGTGCAGTCCACAAAATTCAGTGCAGCCTTCTTAATGAGCACTAGCTGGCAATTCACATGTAAATTGCTTGCTTAATTATCACCTGAGAAGTCATTTTCCGGAGCATGTGGCAACTCCTTTACACACAGTGCCTTGTATCAACTGCAGACTAACCCAGCATTTCACATTAAAATTCCATCCTGGTTACCTCTGCTATCTAAGTGTCAATCAGCCATGGTGCACTTGGTTTCAGAATGATGCTGTTCTTTTGGGAATTGCCCTTAATTTAATAATATACTCATCCTGAAAAACATTTCTGAATTTGATGAAACTGTTTCAGTTCATTTCTGTGATTTCCCAAATTTGTATTGTTCTTTCCTTTTATCAAAAAAAATTTGCAGGGTGAAGGCATAGTCAATAAACAACATGCAATCTGTTTATCAAAACAAAATAGTTAACTTGCAGTATGAGTCATCGAATCATACAGCATGGAAACAGGCCCAACTCATCCATGGAGACCAAGATGCCCCATCTACACTAGTCCCATTTACTTGCATTTGGCCCCTATCTCTCTAAACCTTTCCTATCCGTGTACATGTCTTTTAAATATTGCTACTGTACTTACCTCAATTATTTTCTCCAGCAGATAGCATATATCCACCGTCCTCTGTGTGACAAGGTTGCCGCTCAGGTGCCTAGCATCATAGAGATAGAGCACAGATGCAGGTCCTTCAGGCCAAATTGTTGATGCCAACCAACCTATCTACACCAGCCCCACCTGCGCATTTTTGGCACATATCCCTCTCAACCTTTCCTATCCAAATACCTGTCCAAATGTTTTTTTTTAATGTTGTTATACTATCTCCCTCAACTGCCTTATCTGGCTGCACATCCCATATATCCGCCACTCTCTGCATTAAATTCCTATTAACTCTTTCCTCTCTCACGTTAAACCTAATCCTGTGAGTTCTTGATTTCCCTACCGTGAGGAAAAAAAACCTGCGCATTCACCCTGTCTATTTCCCTCATGGTTTTAATCACCTGTATAAAATCACCCTTCAGACTCCTGTGCTCCAAGCAATAAAGTCCTAGCTAAGCTTGCTCTCCCTATTGCTTTCACCCTCAACGTTCTTGTAAATGATCTCTGTTCTCTTCCCAGTTTAATGGCATCTTTTCTATAGCAGGGTGACCAAAATTCAAAGGTTTCAAATGTCTTTTATTGTCATGTATACCAATTAAGGTGCAGTGATATTCGAATTATCATACAGCCATACTAAAAAAAAGCAACAAGACACACAACTACATAAAAGTTAACATAAACACCCACCACAGTGGACTTTCCACATTCCTCACTGTGATGGAAAGCAATAAAGTCCAATCTTCTTCCCTATTTGTTCAACCACGGTCGGGGTAGTCGAACCATCCGTCGGGCGATCGAAGCTCCCGCGTCGGGCGATTGAAACTCCTGCGTCGGGGCGATCGAAACTCCTGGTGCTTGGAGCTCCCAAAGTCAGTCTCTAACCAGGGACCGCGAGCTCCATGATGTTAAAGTCCGCATGCACCTGCGGTTGGAGATCTGAGGTTGATCCCTGGCAAGGGGATTGCGAACTCCACGATGTTAACTCCCGCAGGCTCCCGCAGTTGGAGCTCCCAAATCGATCCCCAGCAAGAGGCCGCCAATTCCTCGATGTTAGGCCTCAGTGAGGACGGAGATACGATCCAGATGAAAATCACAACTCCGTCGAGGTAAGAGGTTAAAAAAGGTTTTCCCCAACCCCCACCCCCACAAGCTAAAGAACTCTAAAACATACATTTAACACATACTATTAAAACAACAAAGAAGGAAGGGACAAACAGACTGATGGCAGTGCAGCCATTGCTGGCGCCACCCACCACATTATTTCAAGTGCAGCCTCACTAACATCTTGTCCAACATTAAAATAACATCCCAACATCTCTACCCAGTTCCCAGACTACCAAAGACCAATGTACCAAAAACATTGAACATCTCCTGTCCAACACCACTAAATCAAAGCAGCATTCAGAACTAACAACAATTATTAAACTCGATGCCTCTGGCACAGCTGTGAATACTAACAAACCAAGAAAAGGTGGCGGTCAAGGCAAGCTGAAGGTGTGGCTGAAACGATGGGGGTTTCAACCCCCACCCTCTCATCTTCCCAGCACACTTCCAGCTAACATTTAATTACTCGAGAACAAGCTTGAAAAGCTGACAGTAATGGGCCTGTCCCACTTACGCAACTTTTTCAGCGACTGCCGGCATAAGTTGTTGTAATTCAGCGAAAATTTTCAACATGTTGAAAATTCAGCGGCGACCAGAAAGACGCTACGACTCGCCGGGCGACTGAGCAGACTACTCACGACCATACAGACGACACCATAGCAACATGTCTCGGGGTGAAGCCTGTATGGTCGTGAGTAATCGCCCAAAAAGTCGTACCTTGTTCTGATCAACGCTGGATTATCAACATGTTGAAAATTTTCGACGACCTGTAACAACCTATGACGAGTGCTGGCAGTCGCCGAAAAAGTCGCGTAAGTGGGACAGGCCCATAAGACTGCTGTTTCAAAGGGACATCAGGAACTGCTGTGTTTTTTGTTTCACTGAAACATGGTGCACCTTGGACTCATCTGACCCTGCTGTACAACTTGGGGTTTGCTCCATTTATCACATAGACTGTACGGTTCCTCAGGCAAGGGGAAAGCCGCCTGGTTTATGATCTATGCTTCATGGTGCACTGATGTGAAGGACTTTGTTCAATTCTGCTCCCCTGACCTGGAATACCTGATCATAAAATACTGTCCTTTTATCTACTGAGGGATTTCACCTTGGCAGTCCACATACCACCCCTAGCCAATGCCAAGATTACACTGAATGAAGTATACTTGGTGGTCAACTCTCTTGAGATAGCAAACCCTGACACCCTGTTCACTATCACCGGTAACTTCAATCAATCTAACTTTAGGAGCACACTCCCCAGATACTATCAGCCATAGACATTGTCTACATGGACATCAGCAAGGCATTTGATAAGGTTTCACATGGTCGGCTTCTCTGGAAGGTTAAATCGCATGGAATCCAGGGAGAGCTAGCCGACTGGATAGTGAATTGACTTCATGGAAGGAGGCAGAGGGCAAAGGTTGTTTGTCGGACTGGAAGCTTGTAATTGGTGGTGTGCCTCAGGGATCAGTGCTAGGTCCTCTGCTGTTTGTGATTTATATCAACGATTTGGATGAGAATGTACAAAGCATGATTAGCAAGTTTGCAGATGACACAAAAGTCGGTGGCATCGCAGATAGCTAAGATGGTTAATATTGTAGCAGGTTCTTGATCAGATGCAGGTGGGCTGAGGAATGGTCAATAGAGTTTAATACAGAAAAGTGCAAGGTGTTGCATTTAGGGAAGTCAAACCTGGGCAAGACCTTCACAAAATTGCCAGGGCACTGGGGAGTGTTGTAGAGTAGATGGAGCTAGGAGTGCAGATTCATAGTTCATTGAAAGTGGTATCACAAGTAGATAGGGTGATCAAGAAGGCTTTCAGCACATTGGCCTTCATCAGTCAGAGTATTGAGTGTAGAAGTTGGGATGTTATATTGTAAAGAGACACTGGTGAGGCCATATATGAATCATTGTGTTCAGTTTCGTTCATCTTGTTATACAGAATCAAATACACAGGACAAGATGTTAAGAAGTCCCTTGTGCCAATAGGTGGGGAGCATTTCACGACATTCGTTGATTGTTGAGAGTGGTAGACGCTCAACATCGGTGGGGGGGCGGGGGGGGGGGGGGAGTGGATACGTATATCTTGGCCTGGGTAACCTTCAGGACAGTTGGGCACAGGACACATCATCAGTAGTGTACCCTTGCATCACTGGGTGTTTCGGCCTTTTAACACTATACACCCTCCACAAGGGCGGCCCGCTGCAGGATGATCAGCCCTCAGCGCGTGTCCCGTGTCAAACCATCCCAAAGATTCACCCTGAAATACTTGGGGCCCAGCATGGGTCTTTCCGCTTGAGCCAAATCCACCGGCTGCTTCTTTCAGCCGCCTCTGAGAGTGATCTTATGGTCTTCCGCAGAGCCTGACCGTGGATTCCAAGCTCCTTCAGCAGTCTGATGGTAGATGACGCACCAAATCCTCTGCATCCCACTTCAACTGGATAGACTTTGGTGTTCCAGCCACGCTGCGTTGCCTCTGCTGCAAGCTCTGCGTAACGCAGCTTCTTACGTTCATAGGCCTCCTCAACAGAGTTCTCCCATGGAACTGTGAGCTCTATGATGTAAGCAGTCTTCTGTGAAGGGGACCAGAACACCAAGTCTGGCCTGAGGTTGGTGGAAGCAATTTCAGGTGGAAAAACTAGTTGTCGGCCGATGTCCGCCAGCATCCTCCAGTCGCGGCCCCTGCATAGGTTTCCTTCTTCTGATCTGGTGGAAGGATGTTTAGATGTTTTCTGTCCTTCTCGGACAAAGGTTGTTGCCCTTGGGGGGGGGGGGGGTTGCTTGCTCTCGGATGCAAGGAGTTGGTCGCACACCGCCTGTTCTCAAGAGCTGATGCCAGGCTTTTTAGTACCTGATTATGCCGCCACGTGTATCTCCCTTGCGTGAGGCTGGTCTTGCAGCCTACCATGATGTGTTTGAGGGTCGCTGGAGTTGGGCAGAGGGCACAGGTTGGATCCTCGCCGTACCACTGATGGAGGTTCTTTGGTGATGGAAGCACGTCATAAGTCGCTCTGATGATGAAGCTGATCTTGCTTGCTTCCATTTCCCATAGTTCTTTCCAGCTGATCTTCCTCCGCTCCACACCTTCCCACTGCATCCATTGCCCCTGTTTGGCAAGAGAGACCGCCTTTGCACTTCTTGCGGCCTCCTCTTGTCGCCGCACCTCCTCGACCACCAATGTCCTCCGCTCTGATGTTGTGGCCTTTCGCCAAGTTGGTTTACTTGTCGTAAGGCCAAAGCCTCCTCTTCCCTGCTGGACTTGCCCCACGATGTCTTTGTGTCTCAGGGCTGATGAAGCTTGCTGTACTGCATCAGATGGTGTCCACTTCCGGCCAGTTACTAGGGGCGGCGCAACAGCACTGATGGTCTTGTCTCTAGAGTCCCTCAGTGTCATCTGAAGTCTTACTTTAGAACACTTGTATTCCTCTGTTAGACTAGTGAGAGGTAGTTCCAGGACCCCTTTGCCATATAGGCCGATGTTAGTTAGACATCGTGGGACCCCGAGCCATTTCTTCGCGTATGAAGTTATGGTTCGCTCCATCTTCTCCACAGTTGTTATTGGGGCTTCATAAATGGTCAGTGGCCACATTGTCCGAGGAAGGAGTCCAAACTGTAGGCACCAGAGCTTCAGTTTCCCAGGCAGTAGGGTCTGATTGATGTTCTCCAGGCCATTGACAATTTCTTGCCTTAGTTGTTGCACCTGCTCTTTGTCCTTGAGACTAGTGTTGTACCATCTGCCCAGGCTTTTAACTGGCTGTTCAGACACTGTTGGTATTGGGTCATCACCGATACAGAACCTTGTGTCTCTAAGCACCCCCTTGACTATGGAGATGCTTCGAGATTTACTTGGTTTGATCTTCATTCGGGCCCACTTGATGTTTTCCTGCAGCTTTCCAAGTAGCCGCTTGGTGCATGCTGCAGTAGTGGTTAGTGTGGTCATGTCGTCCATGTATGCCCTGATGGGTGGCAGACGGAGCCCAGCCCTGGTTCGTTCACCGCCCACCACCCATTTTGAGGCCCTGATGATGACTTCCATGGCCATTGTAAAGGCCAAGGGTGAGACTGTGCAGCCTGCCATGATGCCTACTTCCAAGCGCTGCCATGATGCATACTTCCAAGCGCTGCCATGTTGTACTGAAGTCAGCTGTTGTGAAGCACAGCTGCAGGTCTTGGAAATAGCTCTTGACCAGTGTGGTGATGAGCTCTGGTACATGGAAAAAGGCAAAAGATTCCCAAAGGAGTTCATGGGGAACTGAACCAAATGCATTGGCCAGATCGAGGAAGATCACATGTAGGTCTCTCTTCTCCTTCTTAGCTGCTTGGATCTGGTGCCAGATCATGCTTGTATGCTCCAAGCAGCCCGAAAATCCTGGAATTCCTGCTTTCTGTACAGATGTATCAATGTACTTGTTTGTTACCAGATAGGTGGACAGCCTTTGTGATACAATGCTGAAAAAGATTTTTCCCTCGACGTTGAGGAGACATATTGGCCGGAATTGGCTGATGTCTGACGCATCCTTTTCTTTAGGTATTAGCACGCCGCCGGCCCTTCACCACGCCTTAGGTATTGTTTGCTTCTTCCACACCACCCTCATGAGCTTCCATAGAAAGCGTAACACATCCGGTGCGTTCTTGTAGAGCTTGTATGGTACTCCGTTTGGCCCCGGAGCTGATGCTGCTCTTGCTCGCCGGACAGTGTTCTCTACCTCTTTTCATCTTGGAGGGCTGGTGTCCAGGTTGAATTCAGGTGGTTGAATAGGCGGGATGTCATGTGGGATGACTAACTGCTCATGCCTTTTCGTGTCTTGGTGGGCCTTTTCCAGGTGTTCCTCCAATTCCCGTTTTGATGTTTTCAAAGTTCCACTTTTTGCCTTTGCGAAGAGGTCTTTGATGAACTTGAAAGGGTCTTTGTAGAACCGTGTTCTTGTGTGTTCTTTCTTCTTGCGAAGTTTCCTCAAGTTCTCTGCTTTTCGCAAGGTTGCCAATCAGCTCTTGATGTCCTCTTGGAGTAGCATGAGACCTTCTCTCTCTGCCTCAGTTGCTTTTTTCCATTGCTTTTTCAACTGTCTCCTCTCTCTGATTAGCCTATCGATCTCCTGCTGCCTCCTGGACTTGATTGGTGTTGGTAATTTCTTTCCACCTCTCCCTTTACTCACCCCAAACTGTTCTTCTCCATAGCTGTAGATTGTGTTGCCCATCCTTTCAAGCTTTTCCACTGCTGTGCCCGCTTGTTGCTCCAAGATATGTATAAGGTCACTGTTGACCGTCTCCCACTCTTTCTTTTCAACAGCTTTGGGCCATTTCACTCCAGGTTTGTGCCCTTTGATCTTTCCCTCCAATGGAGGTCTTTGTCGTTGTTGCGTGGGCTCCTCCACCGGCATTTCTGTGCTTGTATCATCCTCTTCAGTGACATGGGTGCTGATGCTCTGCGAACTTTGGTTTGAGTCCTGTCGCTGTGCTTCACTCGACTGATTTGACTGGTTGCTTCGTAAGAAGTACTGGTCAATGCGAGGCCCATGTCTCTGCTCTCTCAAGCACTTTTTCCTCCCTTGGTGGATCTTCAAGCCCTTCACTGATGTAATTTTCTCCCAAAATATGTTGTTGAATTAGAAAGGGTGCAGAGATGATTTACAAGGATGATGCCAGGACTCAAGGGCCTGGGTTATTGGGTTAAATTAAGCAAGTTAAGGCTTTATTCCGGAAAGGACTTGATTTCTGAAAAGACTTGATCTCATAGAGGTGTATAAGAGGTGTATAAGATCATGAGGGGAACAGAAAGGCTAAATGAACAGAGCCTTTTACCCAGAGTTTGGGAATCAAGAACCAGAGACATAGGATTAAGGTGAGAGTTTTGCACTACTTGATGTTCTTATGTATATTATAATTTGCCTGCATAGCAAACAAAACAATGTTTTTCACTGCAGCTTTGTATACGTGGCAAAAATAAACCAATACCAATACTAATACCTGGTGTATATGACAATTTACTAAACTAATCTAATCTAACAAACATATACAGCATGTGCCAACTTTTTGAAAGAGCTACCGAATCTCAGATTGCTATATTTCCTCCCATTTCTTTGTAGCAAGTAGTCTATTCCATTATCTTTGCCAACAGCTCATTTAATTAATTGTGTGAATACATATCTTTTCTCATTTTTCAGATTTTTTCTGATTTTCTTAAATCTCTTGTCTTCTCATTTTTGACAGGCCTACCATTGGAAGTAAATGCTCCCATTTACTTTCAATATAATTCCTGATATTAAATATCAAACCCTTCTGATCCAAGATGCATATCAATCTTGCCGCATATTGAGATACAGTGCATTCAGAAAGTATTCAGACCCCTTCACTTTTTCCTCATTTTGTTATGTTACAGCCTTATTTTAAAATGGATTAAATTCATTTTTTTTTTGCAAAGTAATTGAAAAGAAATAAGTGAAATATCACATTTACATAAGTATTCAGACCCTTTGCTATGACACTCAAAATTGAGCTTAGGTTCATCCTGTTTCCATTGATTATCCTTGAGATGTTTCTACAACTTGATTTTAATCAAGTTGTAGAAACATGCTTTTAAAAAACGTTAAGTTTTTTAAAGTAAGACTTTTGAGAAATCTAAAAGGCATTAGAAATATACATTTCAATGCACTGTGTCTCTTGCCCACAGTAGGTGAATAGAGGACCCGAGGACAGATTTAAGGTGAAGGGGAAAAGATTTCATAGGAATCTGAGGGGTAACTTTTTCCACACAAAGGGTGGTGGGTGTATGGAACAAGCTGCCAGAGGAGGTAGTTGAGGCAGGGACTATTCCAACATTTAAGAAACAGTTAGACTGATACATGGATAGGACAGGTTTGGAGGGATATTGACCAAAAGCAGGTAGTGTAGCTGGGACATGTTGGTGGGTGTGGGTAATTTGGGCCGAAGGGCATGTTTCCACACTGTATCACTCTATGACTACATTATACCTCCACCATGCATGAATGCTTCAAAATCAAGTGGACGAGTTTTGTTGCCATATACTCAAGCATAGAAACATAGAAAATAGGTGCAGGAATAGGCCATTCGATCCAGCACTGCCATTCAATATGATCATGGCTGTTCATCTAAAATCAGTACCCCTTTCCTGTTTTTCCCCCATATCCCTTGATTTCGTTAGCCCCAAGAACTAAATGTAACTCTCTCTTGAAAACATCCAGTGAATTGGCCTCCACTGCCTTCTGTGGCAGAGAATTCCACAGATTCACAATTCTCTGGGTGAAGAAAGTTTGTCCTCATCTCAGTCCTAAATGGCCTACCTCTTATTATTAAACTGTGACCCCTGGTTCTGGACTCCCCCAACATCGGGAACATTTTTCCTGCAGTTACAGTAAGTGAAAATCTAGCAGGCAAGCAGGATGCTTTCTCCACCCACCCCCATTTGAAGGCCACTATCTTCCACTGCTTCTACCCATTGCTTGGTACATACTTCCAGCAGCCACTGGTTGTCCTCCAGGATGCACCGAGCTGCGGCCTGGTCCATGCCGATCACCAGGGCGAATTCGGCGCAGACACTCTCACGGAGGCAGCGCAACGTTTCTGACGCCTCCGGCAGCCCGGGATTCTTGCACTGAGGCTGCTCCATGGCCGGAGCTGCTGCGAGCAACTCGCCAGCCTGGCACACACTCGCCAGCCCCGGCTCCCCGTCCGCATCTGCCCCCGCCGTTGCTTCTGCTTCCATCCCTCCCTCCATCCCGGCTCTCCAACACCCATGACCAGGTTGCTCAGCGCCTCGTCCAAAGCCGGAGACATTGAAACATGTCTAGTCAAAAAGGTGGGGGGGCTGCAGCCCCCAAGCCCCCCCCAGTTCCGCGGCCCATGTGTAATTCCAATTATTTTGTCCAAATCATAGTTCTAGCTAAGGGAACCGATATGAGTCTGAGCTATGTGGGGGATATGTGGAAAAATTCTGTTATCCTCCCCTCTTTCAACGATGTTTCAGTACATTATTGGCTGCAATAGTGCTCGTTTGTGCTCTTGTACAAAGCAACACAATTTCACAATCATTGCTGCCAATTCTACAAGGTAAAAATCACTTACTCTTGTCTGATTCACATCCACTTCCGGAAACAGACAAGAGAGTGGGGAAGGTACACAAAATTGCTGGGGAAACTCAGCGGGTGCAGCAGCATCTATGGAGCAAAGGAAATAGGCGACGTTTCGGCCCGAAACGTCGCCTATTTCCTTCGCTCCATAGATGCTGCTGCACCCGCTGAGTTTCCCCAGCAATTTTGTGTACCTTCGATATTCCAGCATCTGCAGTCCCCTTTTGAACACAAGAGAGTGGGGAACTCAGCCCAGCCCAGCCCATCAAGGGCACAGCACTCTCCCCCTCAAATAGCCCGCATCTATCATCAATGATCCCCACCCCGCAGTAGGTTCAATGGATTGGTATCAATGTAAATTGTCCCTAGTGTGTGTAGGATAGTGTTAATGTGTGGGGATATCTGGTTGGTGCAAACTCGGTGGGCCAAACGGCCTGTTTCCACACTGTATCCCTAAACTAAACTAAACTAAATCTCAGTCTCCCGTCAACCTCTGACATTCCAGAGAAAACAATCCAAGTCTATCCAACCTCTCCCTGTTGCTGAGACCCTCTAATCCAGGCAGCATTCTGGTCAATCTCCTCTGCACACTCTCCTAAACCTCCACACCTTTCATGTAATGGGACCTCCAGAACTGCACACAATATTCCAAATACAGCCTAACCAAAGCCCTATGACCTCCTGACTCTTGTGTTCAATGCCCCAAAATGTATTTGTCCTGAAATTATCTGACTGAAAATCTAAAATAGATTTGTAGATTTAAAGTTTACAGTTTGGCCAAGGCTTGTTGTAAAAATAACAAAATGTTAATGACATAATTAAAATGCACCCAGATTGTAAATAGGAAGGAGTAAGAGAATCATTGATTTGTGAATTTCCAGAGTGTGCTGTTTGATTTACATCGGGTTTTTTTGCTTTGCACAAATGACATGACCCGCCCCTGAGTCTCTTACTTTAAAAAAAAGTGCTGAATTTGTAAATTAATTGTCCATGAAACTCAACAAAGAGAATTAAATCTGAAAATTAACAGCTCAAGCACTTTTTTTTACAATGTGGTGATTGTTTATATACAGTAATAAAATATACAGTATACAGACATAAAAACAGTTTTTATCCACGAGTAGTTGCTCTACTCAACAGCCAAATATCTGTAGCCTCCCTGGTATTTAGTTGGTTCACATGCTTGATCAATGGTGTTTTATCATTAATAACCATATAACCATATAACAATTACAGCACGGAAACAGGCCATCTCGGCCCTACAAGTCTGTGCTGAACAATTATTTTCCCTTAGTCCCACCTGCCTGCACTCATACCATAACCCTCCATTCCCTTCTCATCCATATGCCTATCCAATTTATTTTTAAATGATACCAACGAACCTGCCTCCACCACTTCCACTGGAAGCTCATTCCACACCGCTACCACTCTCTGAGTAAAGAAGTTCCCCCTCATGTTACCCCTAAACTTCTGTCCCTTAATTCTGAAGTCATGTCCTCTTGTTTGAATCTTCCCTATTCTCAAAGGGAAAAGCTTGTCCACATCAACTCTGTCTATCCCTCTCATCATTTTAAAGACCTCTATCAAGTCCCCCCTTAATCTTCTGCGCTCCAGAGAATAAAGACCTAACTTATTCAACCTTTCTCAGTAACTTAGTTGTTGAAATCCAGGCAACATTCTAGTAAATCTCCTCTGTACTCTCTCTATTTTGTTGACATCCTTCCTATAATTGGGCGACCAAAATTGTACACCATACTCCAGATTTGGTCTCACCAATGCCTTGTACAATTTTAACATTACATCCCAGCTTCTATACTCAATACTCTGATTTATAAAGGCTAGCATACCAAAAGCTTTCTTTACCACCCTATCTATATGAGATTCCACCTTCAAGGAACTATGCACGGTTATTCCCAGATCCCTCTGTTCAACTGCATTCTTCAATTCCCTACCATTTACCATGTACGTCCTATTTTGATTTGTCCTGCCAAGGTGTAGCACCTCACATTTATCAGCATTAAACTCCATCTGCCATCTTTCAGCCCATTCTTCCAAATGGCCTAAATCACTCTGTAGACTTTGGAAATCCTCTTCATTATCCACAACACCCCCTATCTTGGTATCATCTGCATACTTACTAATCCAATTTACCACACCTTCATCCAGATCATTGATGTACATGACAAACAACACAGGACCCAACACAGATCCCTGAGGCACTCCACTAGTCACCTGCCTCCAACCCGACAAACAGCCATCCACCATTACCCTCTGGCGTCTCCCATTCAGCCACTGTTGAATCCATCTTGCTACTCCTGCATTTATACCCAACAGTTGAACCTTCTTAACCAACCTTCCATGAGGAACCTTGTCAAAGGCCTTACTAAAGTCTATATAGACAACATCCACTGCTTTACCCTCGTCAATTTCCCTAGTAACCTCTTCAAAAAATTCAAGAAGTTTAGTCAAACATGCCCTTCCAGGCACAAATCCATGTTGACTGTTCCTAATCAGACCCTGTTTATCCGGATTCTTATATATATTATCTCTAAGTATCTTTTCCATTAATTTGCCCACCACTGAAGTCAAACTAACAGGTCTATAATTGCTAGGTTTACTCTTAGAACCCTTTTTAAACAATGGAACAACATGCGCAGTACGCCAATCCTTGGGGACTATTCCCGTTTCTAATGACATTTGAAATATTTCTGTCATAGCTCCGGCTATTTCTACACTAACTTCCCTCAATGTCCTAGGGAATATCCTGTCAGGACCTGGAGACTTATCCACTTTTATATTTTTTTAAAGTGTCAGTACTTCTTTTACTTTGAAACTCATAGTATCCATAGCTACTCTACTAGTTTCCCTTACCTCACATAATTTAATATCCTTCTCCTTGGTGAATACCGAAGAAAAGAAATTGTTCAATATCTCTCCCATCTCTTTTGGCTCTGCAGATAGCTGTCCACTCTGTCTCTCCAATGGACCAATTTTATCCCTCGTTATCCTTTTGCTATTAATATAGCTGTAGAAACCCTTTGGATTTACTTTCACCTTACTTGCCAAAGTAACCTCATGTCTTCTTTTAGCTTTTCTAATTTCTTTCTGAAGATTCTTTTTACATTCCTTATACTCCTCAAGCACCTCATTTACTTCATGCTGCCTATAATTATTGTAGATCTCCCTCTTTTTCCGAACAAGATGTCCAATTTCCCTTGAAAACCAGGGCTCTTTCCAATTTTTACTGTTTCCTTTCAACCGAACAGGAACATAAAGATTCTGTACTCTTAAAATTTCCCCTTTAAATGTCCTCCATTTCTCTTCTACATCCTTCCCATAAAACAAAATGTCCCAGTTCACTCCTTTTAAATTGTTTCGCATCTCATCAAAGTTAGCCTTTCTCCAATCAAAAATCTCAACCCTAGGTCCAGTTCTGACCCTCTCCATAATTATATTGAAACTAATGGTATTGTGATCACTGGACCCGAAGTGCTCCCCAACGCATACCTCCGCCACCTGTCCCGTCTCATTTCCTAACAGGAGGTCCAGCACTGCCCCTCCTCTAGTAGGTATCTCTATGTATTGCTGCAAAAAACTATCCTGCACACATTTTACAAACTCCAAACCATCCAGCCCATTTACAGAATGTGTTTCCCAGTCTATGTGTGGAAAGTTGAAATCTCCCACAATCACTACCTTGTGCTTACTACTTATTATTCTTATTATGTCTTCTTATTATTAATGTTTAGTGTTTTCTGAGTCATTCGCAACTGTCACTGTATGTCATGTTGTTACTTGTGGGTGGAGCACCAAGGCAAATTCCTTGTATGTGAATACTTGGCCAATAAACTTAATTACTTACTTACTTACTTACTTAATCCCAATTAATCTTGTGGAAAATTTAACAATTAAATAATTAAATAATGATTTCAGAGAAAATAGCTCTTTGAAGTTTTAACATATGTTTAAAAAATATATTTTTACTTCGGAGTCACGTGAGTGACTACGTGAAGAGCCCGTTCAGCACGCATGCGCGGCATTGCGTTCAGCAGTGCAACAGCGGCCACAGCGGGAGTCAGGCGCTCCCGCTGCAGGTTAAAAAATGGACCGTCAGGTAAGTTACTCTGAGGTCGGCTTTTCTTTTGCAAGGAGAGCCTTCTGATTTGTTTTCAGATATGAGTTCAATCAAGAAAAGGCTCTCGAAGAAATCTGTCCCCCGCTCGACTGCGACGGAGGAGCGTTCCATCTGTGGGGGGCAGCAGGCGGTAGGACCGCTTACCCGGCGCTCCGCCATCCCCGACACCGGGCCGAGCCCAATCCCGCTAGTGCCTGAGCAGTGGACTGGTTGTAAAGCCACCAGGAAGAGCATCCGGCCGGTGGTTTCCGACTCGTCGGACGGGGACGTCTCACCACCCGTTCGGGGGAGAGACAGCCGCCTGAGCCGCATGGAGCGGCTCCTGGAGCAGGTGCTCCAGCGAGACTCGCTGCGTGAGGGGCAGTCTCGCAAGGGGAGTTCAGGCACTCCCTCCACAGTGCCTTGTGCATTGGCCATCGCTTCCTCCTCACCCGAGGGCAGCTTTGGCGACTAGGACTGGGCTGGTCAGGAAGAGGGGACGCTGGCTGAAGAAGTCGGGAGTATGCAAGGGGTGCAGGACCAGGAAGAGCTGCTGGGTGTGGTGGATCGCTACGTGGCAGCCCCACGTGCAGGAAGCCCATTAGAGCATAAACTAGCGGCCAGCATTAACCACCTCTCCAACAGGCCCCTACAGGAGCAGGTGGTTAATGAGGCCTTAGAATTGTACACAGCTCCAGAAAATTGTGAGTCTCTCAAAGTGTCGGCTGTCAACAGCCAAATCTGGGGGCACGTCGGGACAAATATTCGGAACCAGGAGCTGAAACTGCAGCGGATCCTCAGGCTCCTGACGTCAGCCATCACATCATTTGCTCGTTCTGTGGACAATACGGAGATTACCACAAACCAACAGGACACTCTCGCGCTGTTGTGCAACACGCAGTTCGAGATAAATAACATCCGTAAAGAAATTATAAGACCTGCCCTAAATCCAAAATTCGCGGGGTTGTACAAAACACCAGCCACTGAGCCAGACACACTGCTCTTTGGCAAAGACCTCACGAAAAAAGTAAAGGATATGGAAGAGGCCTCTAAAACTTTCGGTCTCATGAGGGCAGGCCCCGGGACGAGCAAACCCAAAACAACAATACCCAAGCAGCAGCACCCCATCGCGTCCACCAGTCGACGGTCACCCTATGGGACTGGTGAAAGCTCGGGGTCCGCATATCACCACCTGAAGTCTTTTTTAGACCAAGGCCCAGAGCGGACCCCATGGAAAATGCGCCACCCCCAAACATCACCACCACGTCAGGCAACGAGCAAGACTCGCTGGTCTGGGAAGAGACAGAAGAAACACCCATAACCATGGAGGTAGGTGGGTCTGGTTCCTACCAGCATATAGAAAGTAGGGGCGCAATACTAACAGGGGGGAGATTACACCTGTTTAAGGAAGCAAGGGAGTCTATCACGAATGACAAGTATATACTCAATAGCATTAGTGGATACAAAATACAATTTATACTAGAAAAATTGCCATCAGTTCAACATTCAACACAGCTAGAAGTGCCCTGTCTGTCTATTTAAAACAAGCTCCAGGACAACAGGCCATGGGGTCCCACCCGCTGGTGGTCAAACTAATGAAGGGTATTTACAACTCTAACCCCCCCTAGACCAAGGTACACCCATATATGGGATGTCAGTGTGGTCCTGACATACCTCAGGGGATGGCCACCAGCCAGATCCCTCAACCTGGAACAATCTACGCTCAAAACACTCATGCTGATGGCACTTGTATCTGCACAGAGGGTCCAGTCACTACACCTATTGCGACTGGACAACATGATCACAGCTCCAGACCAAATCTCTTTCATTATCCAGGGACTGATCAAACAGAGCAGACCAGGAACACCTAATCCAGTCGTGGAATTCCGGGCTTACCCGCCAGAACCACGGTTATGTGCCATGACCCACCTACTGTCCTACATAGACGCAACCAAAAATATTCGAGGGAGTGAAAAAGCCTTGTGGGTCAGTCATAAAAAACCTTATGGTCGGGTGACGAGCCAAACCATTTCGAGATGGCTCAAGCAGGTGCTAAAAACTGCTGGGATAAACACTAACATGTACAAATCTCACTCCACCAGGGCAGCATCCACGTCGACGGCCAAAAGAATGGACGTGCCTATAGACCACATCCTGGCTACAGCAGGATGGTCGGGGGAAAGAACATTCAGAACTTTTTATAATAAGCCGTTGGCAAAACCTGCTTTATTTGCAGAATTTTTTTTACATACTGCAAATATTTAATTTAAGCCCAGGGGAGCAATTTAATTTCTTTGTTGTTATTGTTAAAAAATACCATTGTGTTTTTCTACAAACAGATTCATTGGTTGATTACGATAACACACTTCCTCCCTCAAGGACTTCGGCAGTGAGTGAAGTAATAACTGTTACACGGTTTGAAATCACAGAACTTTAAAATCTTCACGTAGTCACTCACATGACTCCGAAGTAAAATAGTAAGATTAAACGAGAACTTACCAGTTTGAAGTTTTATCTGTATTTTATGAGGAGTTACGATGAGGGATTGCGTGCCCTCCGCTCCCACCCTCAATTATATGGGTCAAACTGATAACTGATGTCTCCTTTTCTTTACTATGTTTATTTCAATAACTGTGTCTATCTGTGATTCCACACCGCTGCTTTGAAGTATGCCGCGCATGCGTGCTGAGCAGGCTCTTCACGTAATCCCTCATCGTAACTCCTCATAAAATACAGATCAAACTTCAAACTGGTAAGTTCTCGTTTAATCTTACTATTTTTGCTTAGCTTTCTTTTTTCATAGTTTTCTGTCGCTTTGTTCTTTCACTCTTTATTTCCCAATGTTGTTTTCCTATTCTTCCCCGTACCCATAAATTTCAGTGGTTAAGAAGTGAAATTGTGTTGTTGCACAATCTTCCACTCATTACTTCACATTTTCAATACATTTTTGTGTGAACCAATTCCCTCGCCACGTACCCCCACGGCCAGAGATCAGTGATCGCTCAGCCCCCCCACTTTCAAAAACACTCCGCGGCCCCTGTTACAGTAAGGGTTATGAAGGACATAGGTAGAGTAGATGGTTGATAGGAGGAATGGAGATTGTATGAAACATGGCAGATGGATCTAAAACTAGAGGCCCCCATGTTAGGGGCAAGGAATGATAGGTAAGTGGTTTAGGGAGGATCTGAGGAAAAACGTTTACCATCCAGTGGGTACTCGGTTAGGAATACATTGCCTGAGGGTATGTACTGTCACAACCTTTTAGAAAAAACACAAACTCTCAAAGCATACAAATATACAAACCAAATGCTGGAAAATAGGATTAGTATAGATAGATATTTGATAGTCGGCATTGGCATGGTGGGACAATTCAATTCAATTCAATTCAATTCAATTTATTGTCATTTGGACCCCTTGAGGTCCAAACGAAATGCCATTTCTGCAGCCATACATTACAAACAAATAGACCCAAGACACAACATATTTTACATAAACATCCATCACATTGCTGTGATGGAAGGCCAAAAAAACTTTTCTCTCCACTGCACTCTCCCCCCCCATGTCAGAGTCAAAGTCAAAGCCCCCGGCGGGCGATGGCGAATTGTCCCGTGGCCATTAAAACCACGCCGGGTGATGCAAGGTCGCACACCGGGTCTTGATGTTAGAGCCCCCGGCGCGCGCTCGCAGTCCCGCGGCCATTCCAAGCCGCGCGGGGCGATGGTGTAAGGCCCCGCTCCAGGTGCTCATCAACCCCGCAACTCGGGCGGGAGAAGTCGCCGCTGCGGAAGCCCCGAAAAGCGGTCTCCCTCCAGGGACCCGCGGGCTCCCGGTGCCGTCCGCCAAACCCGCAGTTGCAGCCACCGAATCTCCGGGGGTCGGGTCGCAGCAGCATCCACCACAGCTCCACCCGCTCTGGACTCGGCCAGCTCCGCGACGGTGAGGTGAGTAGTCAGCACCAGAGCCCCTGGTCTTCCTGTTGGAGGCCGCTCCTCGTTGCAGCCCCAACGACAACGGAGACCCGACAAAGAAAAGGTCGGGTCTCCCGTGCAGGGAGAGATTTAAAAGTTACCCCCAACCCCCCCACACCACCCCCACCCCCCCACACACATACCCCAACAAAAATAACAAAAACTACATTAAAACATAGACATAAAATAATAAAAACGCAGACGGACTGCAGAGGCCGCTGCAGACGAGAGTCGCGCCGCCTACCGGACAAGGGGCCTTGGTTTTATCAACAGAGTAAGGAGCTGAGGAAAATGGTAAAGTAAAGGATTGGATAGATTGGATATGTTGGGTTAAAATGCTGTTTAACACTATGATCCCATGTGTTCACATGGATAATGGCCAGTCAAGCCAGTAATGGTGGTGGTGCATTCAAAGAAGAAGTGAACAGCTTGTGCTGGGGGTGGTAGGTGTGGGGGTATTGGGTATCCTCGGTGAAAATAGACCACGGGGGCCAGACAACAGGAAACTGCTGAAGTGATGGAGGCCTTTCGAGCTGTTGCAGGTGAGAAGAAACTGGACTGGATTAGCAATGTGGTAGGGGATCTAACCTGTGCGTAACTAACTTGATTGAGTTAATTCATTAAATGAAAGAAAGGTTGGGTGAGGTTTAATAAGTTGATGTTCATGTTCAATATATAGGTATGAAATTGACTAAAGGACTTAACACAGGAGGGAAAAGTATAATGGTCTCCCCCAACAATTGAGGTTGGGATAATTTGCCTTTTTTTGACATACATTAATGGCCAGAATGTGGAAATATTTACAATGATCAAAATTTTCAGAAGGTACAAAACTCAGAAATACAAGGATCAATCTGAACACATGGAATGATAGAATCAAAACGCATTTCAGCCTCCATGTCCAACCAGCCAATGCTTTATATTACTGTTTGGCTCAAACTCTTTTGATAAAACCGAGGCCCATTAACCCAGCTTGTCTAGGCTGGAAAAATGAGCAGAGATGAGATGTGAGCTTTAATGCTGTCAAGTGACTTATTTTGACAGGAGGAATATGGCAATATTAAGCAAAGGAAGTACATAGATCTTTGAACATGGCAGAACAAGTTAACAATGTTATTAAAATTATGTAAGCAAGTCCTAGCTTTAGCTGAAGAATAAGAAAATAACCCAAACTGTAAGATAAAGTGTTTGCGAGATTGGAATATTATGACTAAATCTGGTTTACACACTTTGAAAGGATATCAATACCTTGGAGATGGTGCCAAGGGATTTGACTAGAATGTCAGCTAATTTTCTAAAAACTGATATTTTTTATCTGAAGGACAGGAAGGCTAAGAAGAAATTTGGTAGTTACACAAAATATTGAGGATTTTGGTAATGAAAATAGGGGACAGCATTTCTAATTTCGGAGTAGAGTTAGATTTTAGTAATTGGCAAAAAAGAACATAGATGAGAAGAAAAGGAATGCATTCAAATGTTATGATCTGGAATCTGGCTGAAAGTGTTGATAGCAGATTAAAAAATATTAAAACTTAGAAAAAGAAATGTTGTCATTACTAGAACTGAATTTACAGGCCAACGTGCACAAAAACAATAGCAACTTCATTCCCACACTTCATTATCAAGTCTGTTCAGTTGTGTATGTGTACAAAAATGAATTTTGATGTAAAAAAAACTTGAGAAACTCAGTAGGTCAACCAGCATCTGTGCAGGGAAACCAATGTTCAAGGATTCGGATCATGACCTTGCATCAGGACAGGGTTTTGACCCAAAACGTTGACCATTCCTTTCCTTCCACAGACATTCCCTGGCACACTGAGTTCCTCCAATAGTTTGTTTTTGCCAGGATTCCAACATCTGCAGTCTCATCTGTTTCTCGGAACTTTGATGCATTTATTGCCAACTAATGATGACTTTCCTGCTGGAATCTTGAGCAAAACACGAAGTGCTGGAGTAACTTAGTGGGTTAGGCAACATTTGTGGAGGCAATGGACAGGCAATGTTTCAGGTTGGGACTCTTTTTCCGACTGATTGAAGAAGGGGAAAAAAGCTGGAAAAGAAGTGCTGGGCCAGATAAAGCTTGGCAAGTGATAGGTAGATAAGGGGAGATGAAGGTTTAATTGGCAGATGGGTGAAGTAAATGACAAAGGCTAGAGATGAAAAGGAGACAGAAGGTTGTCACCAGTTTGTATGTGGCCTTGCTCTGGCAATGAAGGAGGCCCAGAAGCCTAGAAGCTTGTCAGTATGAGAATGAGAAGGGTAGTTAAAAGGGATAAAAACCGGGAAATCCAAGTTCCAGTTCAAGTTCACATTTATTGTCACATGCACCAATTAGGTACAGTGATATTTGAGTTATCATACAGCCATACAAATAAAGAAAACACAATACACAATAGAATTTAACATGAACATCCACCACAGTGGAATCAGCATTCTTCACTGTGATGGAAGGCAATAAAGTTCAGTCATCTTCCTCCTTGTTCACCCGTGGTCGGGGCCTTGAACCCTCCGTAGTCGCTGCTACAGATGTTCAGGCACTCTCATTGGGAAGATCGAAATTCCGATGTCGGGACGGATCAGAACACACGGATCATCCAGCAGGCCTTGGTGGGCCGAGTGCAAGTGTTCAGCGAAACAGTCACTGAGTCTATGCTTAGCCTCGCCAATGTAAGAGGCCACCCCGGGAGCATGGAATGCAGTAATTTAGGTAAAAGAGGTGCATGTGAATCTCATGACTGAAGAAGGGTCTTGACCTGAAATGTCACTTATCCATCTTCTTCACAGATGCTGCCTGACCCACTGAGTTACTCCGGCATTTTGGTCTATCTTTGGTATAAACCAACATCTGCAGTCCCTTTTATCTGCATGTGAACCTCCATATCACCTGCAAGGGCTGCTGGGGATCCTGGATGGAGGTGAGGAAGGAGGTGCAGGGACAGGGGTTACATCTCCAGCAGTTGCAGGGAAAGTGCCTGGGGAGGTGGCGGTTTTGATGGGAAGGGGTGAGTGAACAAAAGGAATTGTGGAGGAAGCGGTCTCTGTGAAATGCGGAATAGGGTGGGGATTTGGAGGCTACTGGGGTGAAAGGTGAGGAACTGGGGAACTCTATCCTTTTTCATTTTGGGGGAGGGGAGGGAGAGCAAGAGCAGGGGTGGCACTGTGGCGCAGTGGTAGAGCTGCTGCCTTACAGTGCCTGAGACCCAGGTTCGATCCTGCATATAGGTCTTGTCTGTATGGAATTTGTGCGTTCTCCCTGTGACTGCCTTGGTTTTCTCCGGGCGCTCCGGTTTCCTCCCACACTCCAAAGACATACAGGTTTGACAGGTCGATTGGCTTCTGTAAATAGTAAACTGTCTATAGTGTGTAGGATTGTGCTAGGGTATGAGGTGATCGCTAGTTAACAAGATGTTCAAGAAGGAACTGCAAATGCTAGAAAATCGAAGGTACACAAAAATGCTGGAGAAACTCAGCGGGTGCAGCAGCATCTATGGAGCGAAGGAGATAGGTAACGTTTTGGGCCGAAACCCTTCTCAGTCTGAAGAAGGGTTTCGGCCCGAAACGTTACCTATCTCCTTCGCTCCATAGATGCTGCTGCACCCGCTGAGTTCCTGCTAGTTAACAAGGAGTCGGTGGGCCAAAGGGCCTGTTTCCATGCTGTATCTCTAAATTCTAAAGTCTAATTGTGGAACACAGAGGAGACATAGGTGAGGGATCCACCCACAAGAGTAGGGGGAAAGAAATTATATCTCGAATGTCCTAGAGTGAAAAGTCTCAGATGCAGCAGAGACGAAGATAGTAATGGGCCTGACCCACTTAGGCGATTTTTCAGGCGACTGTCGGCGACTGTTAAAAACTGGCAACTGTGAGAGTGGAACACACACACACACACACACACACACACACACACACACACACACACACACACACACACACACACACACACACACACACACACACACACACACACACACACACACACACACACACCACCAGGGGGAGCGCTGGTGCAAAGCCAAGGTGATACAGCCACACACCGCGATGAACAGGAAGGTTGGCGCTGTAATTAAGACGGTTAAAGCACAGTGTACGGTACATCCTTTAAAAGAGGGGAAGGAGAAGGGGGGAGAAGGAGTGGAGACAACGTTTAAGAAGCCAGAGATACACGGCTGTGAAGCTCGGCGGACATTAACATTACTGGTCGGTAACTACTCCTTACGTTATTTTTTCTCCCAATCAGCCAATGAAATTCACCGGTCAGCACCGGCTACAACCTACGAGAACCTTTGACCACCTGGCAACCCACTTAGACCTCCTGGCGTCCCACCTACGGCATGAGAATTCTCGCTACTCTCCATAGCGGCTTCATTCTGGTCGCCGCTCATTTTTCAACGATGGAAAATGATGAGCCGCGACTAGTTCCCAGAATGCGGGGAACTCCTCACAACTATGAAGGCGACTCCCCGGCAACCACACGCGAACATGTGGCGACTGCATAGTCTCCTGCAGTTGCCTAAAAAGTCACCTAAGTGGGACAGGCCCATAAGGGATAGTTTGTCATATTTGCTTTAATTTATTGCTTCCTTAACCTCACAGGGGTTATGACTCAGGAAGGTCCGGTTGATCAATAGATAATAGACAATAGGTGCAGGAGTAGGCCATTTGGCCCTTCGAGCCAGCACCGCCATTCAATGTGATCATGGCTGATCATCCCCAATCAGTACCCCGTTCCTTCCTTCTCCCCATATCCCTTGATCCGCCATCTTTAAGAGCCCTATCTAGCTCTCTCTTGAAAGCATCCAGAGAACCTGCCTCCACCGCCCTCTGAGGCAGAGAATTCCACAGACTCACCACTCTTTGTGAGAAAAAGGGTTTCCTCGTCTCTGTTCGAAATGGCTTACTACTTATTCTTAAACTGTGGCCCCTGGTTCTGGACTCCCCCAACATCGGGAACATGTTTCCTGCCTCTAGCGTGTCCAAACCCTTAACAATCTTATATGTTTCAATGAGATCCCCTCTCATTCTTCTAAACTCCAGAGTGTACAAGCCCAGCTGCTCCATTCTCTCAACGTATGACAGTCCCGCCATCCCGGGAATTAACTTTGTAAACCTACGCTGCACTCCATCAATAGCACGAATGTCCTTCCTCAAATTAGGGGACCAAAACTGCACACAATACTCCAGGTGTGGTCTCACTAGGGCCCTGTACAACTGCAGAAGGACCTCTTTGCTCCTATATTCGATTCCTCTTGTTATAAAGGCCAACATGCCATTCGCTTTCTTCGCTGCCTGCTGTACCTGCATGCTTACTTTCATAGACTGATGTACAAGGACCCTCAGATCCCGTTGTACTTCCCCTTTCCCCAACTTGACGCCATTGGAGATAGTAATCTGCCTTCCTGTTTTTGCTACCAAAGTGGATAACCTCACATTTATCCGCATTAAACTTCATCTGCCATGCATCTGCCCACTCCCCGAACCTGTCCAAGTCACCCTGCATTCTCCTCACAGTTCACACTGCCACCCAGCTTTGTGTCATCTGCAAATTTGCTAATGTTACTTTGAATCCCTTCATCCAAATCATTGATGTATATTGTAAATAGCTGCGGTCCCAGCACCGAACCTTGCGGTACCCCACTAGTCACTGCCTGCCATTCTGAAAGGGACCCGTTAATCCCTACTCTTTGTTTCCTGTCAGCCAACCACTTCTCTATCCATGTCAGCAGTCTATCCCCAATACCATGTGCCCTGATTTTGCCCACTAATCTCCTATGTGGGACCTTATCAAAGGCTTTCTGAAAGTCCAGGTACACTACATCCACTGGCTCTCCCTTGTCCATTTTCCTAGTTACGTCTTCAAAACATTTCAGAAGATTAGTCAAGCATGATTTCCCCTTCGTAAATCCATGCTGACTCAGACCGATCCTGTTACTGCTAACCAAATGAGCGACTATCTCATCTTTTATAATTGACTCCAGCATCAGCCCTCCCCCACCTTGGTCAGTCTGATCACGTCTCATTGTTCCTGCTCCCTAAGTACTCCCCACTCATCAGACGGGTTAAACCAACTGTGAGGACAGTTAAAGTCTGGTCAGAGGAAGCGGACTTCACACTTCAGCAGTGTTTTGGAAACACTGACTGGAAGGCGTTTGCAGCCCAGGCCACCCTTGACTCCCACACGGACATTGATTCCTACACATCCTCTGTTCTGGACTTTATAAACTCCACCATCAATAGTGTCACCTCCCTCAAACAGGTGACCATATTCCCGAATCAGAAGCCATGGATGAACAGCGAGGTCAGGTTACTGCTGAAAGCACGGGACACCGCTTTCAGGTCAGGTGATGCTCGAGCCTACAGTTCAGCCAGGGCTAACCTGAAGAGGGGCATCAAGAAGGCCAAGCACTGCCATAAGCTCAGGATTGAGGAGTACTTCAACAACAACTCCGACCCCCGACGCATGTGGCAAAGCATCCAGGCCATCACGGACTACAGACCCTCCAACACCACCCCCACATCCAGCGACGCCTCCTTCCTTGAGGAGCTTAATCACTTCTATGGCCGCTTCGACAGGGACAATCTAGAGACAGCCATCAAGGCTGTGCTACCTGCCGATCACCAACCCCTCACACTCACCCCCTACGACGTATACGTGGCACTGAGTAGGACTAATGCACGTAAAGCTGCTGGCCCTGACGGCATCCCCGGGCGCGTGCTCAGGGCCTGTGCTGCGCAGCTGACAGACGTCTGGACTGACATCTTCAACCTGTCACTTGCCCAAGCAGTTGTCCCCACGTGCCTTAAAACCACCTCCATCGTGCCAGTGCCAAAACACTCCACTGCGGCAAGCCTCAACGACTTCCGCCCAGTTGCACTTACCCCCATCATCACCAAGTGCTTCGAGAGGCTGGTCCTGGCACACCTCAAAAGCTGCCTACCCCCCCCACACTGGATCCCTATCAGTTTGCCTACCGCAAGAACAGGAGTACGGAGGATGCCATCTCAACGGCACTTCACTCCGCCCTCTCCCACCTCGACAACAGAGACACTTACGTAAGAATGCTGTTCATCGATTACAGCTCAGCATTCAACACCATTATACCATCAAAACTGATCACCAAACTCGGTAACCTGGGCATCGACCCCTCCCTCTGCAACTGGATACTGGACTTTCTAACCAACAGACCCCAGTCTGTTAGGTTAGACAAGCACACCTCTTCAACCCTCACCCTGAACACCGGCGTTCCACAGGGCTGTGTGCTGAGCCCCCTCCTCTACTCCCTCTTCACCTATAACTGCACACCTGTACATGGTACTAACACCATCATCAAGTATGCAGATGATACAACGATGATTGGCCTCATCGGTAACAACGATGAGTCGGCCTACAGGGAGGAGGTCCAGCACTTAGCAGCATGGTGCGCTGACAACAACCTGGCCCTTAACTCCAAGAAGACCAAGGAGCTCATTGTAGACTTCAGGAAGTCCAGAGGCGGCACGCACACCCCCATCCACTTATAACGGAACGTGTTTCTAGCTTCAGGTTCCTGGGAGTCAACATCTCCGATGACCTCTCTTGGACCCACAATACCTCAACTCTGATCAAGAAGGCTCACCAGCGTCTCTTCTTCCTGAGGAGACTGAAGAAGGTCCATCTGTCTCCTCAGATCCTGGTGAACTTCTACCGCTGCACCATCGAGAGCATCCTTACCAACTGCATCACAGTATGGTATGGCAACTGCTCTGTCTCCGACCGGAAGGCATTGCAGAGGGTGGTGAAAATTGCCCAACGCATCACCGGTTCCTCGCTCCCCTCCATTGAGTCTGTCCAAAGCAAGCGTTGTCTGCGGATGGTGCTCAGCATCGCCAAGGACTGCTCTCACCCCAACCATGGACTGTTTGCCCTCCTACCATCCGGGAGGCGCTACAGGTCTCTCCATGGCGAACCAGCAGGTCCAGGAACAGCTTGTTCCCGGCGGCTGTCACTCTACTCAACAACGTACCTCGGTGACTGCCAATCACCCCCCCCCCCCCCCCCCCCCGGACACTTATTATTATTTATTCAAATCATTTGCTATGTCGCTCTTCCAGGGAGATGCTAAATGCATTTCGTTGTCTCTGTACTGTACACTGACAATGACAATTAAAATTGAATCTGAATCTGAATCTGAATCTGATCTTCCCAACCACCGATGTCAGGCTAACTGGTCTATAATTCCCTGTTTTCTCTCTCCCGCCTTTCTTAAAAAGTCGGATAACATTAGCTACCCTCCAATCCACAGGAACTGATCCTGAGTCTATAGAACATTGGAAAATTATCACCAATGCATCCACGATTTCTAGCTATCCAACACCATTTCCTGCCTAATGTGGATTTCCTTCAGTTCCTCTGTCACCCCAGATCCTCTGGCCACTACTATATCAGGAAGATTGTTTGTGTCCTCCTTAGTGAAGACAGATCCAAAGTACCTGTTCAACTCATCTGCCATTTCCTTGTTCACCATAATAAATTCACATCTTTCGGTCTTGAAGGGTCCAACTTTGGTCTTAACTAATTTTTTCCTCTTTACATTACCAAAAGAAGCTTTTACTATCCTGCTTTATATTCTTGGCTAGCTTACCTTCATACCTCATCTTTTCTCCCCGTATTGTCTTTTTGGTTATCTTCTGTTGTTCTTTAAACATTACCCAATCCTCTTGCTTCTCGCTCATCTTTGCTATGTTGTACTTCTTTGCTTTAATTTTTATACTGTCCCTGACGTCCCTTGTCAGCCATGGTCGCCCCTTTCTCCACTTGGAATCTTTCTTCCTCCTAGGAATGAACTGATCCTGCACCTTCAGTATTATTCCTAGAAACACCTGCCATTTTTGTTCCACTGTCATCCCTGCTAGTGTATCTTTCCAGTCAACTTTGGCCAGCTCCTCCCTCATGGCCCCATAGTCCCCTTTATTCAACTGCAATACTGACACCTCCGATCTACTCTTCTCCCGCTCCAATTGTAGATTAAACCTGACCATGTTATGGTCACTGCCTCCTAATGGCTCATTAACCTCGAGGTCCTTTATCAAATCCGGTTCATTACATAACACTAAATCCAGAATTGCCTTCTCCCTGGTAGGCTCCAATACAAGCTGTTCAAAGAATCCATCACAAAGGCACTCTACAAAGTCCTTTTCTAGGGGTCCAGTACCAACCTGATTTTCCCAGTCTACCTGCATGTTGAAATCTCCCATAACAACCACAGCATCACTTTTACTACATGCCAATTTTAACTCCTGATTCAACTTGCGCCCTATGTCCAGGCTACTGTTTGGGGCCTGTAGATTAGTCCCATTAGGGTCTTTTTACCCTTACAATTCCTGATCCAGACAAGAGCTCAGGTAACTCTGATGTTTCACAGTGAAACTGCTGCCGCAGCACCACCATTTCCAGTATTCCTTCTTACACGGACCAAAGGACCCACTGTCTGAGAATTCAGGATTTATAAAGACAGGAATATTGTCATTTTAATGAAATTGCAACATCTGCTACCACTTTAGGAAATTCACCAGTTTAAGGCAAAGGGTCAAATCCGTTGATAGTTTGCGCCACCATAGGCTAAATAACTTAAACAAACATTGGAGACATTGTGAATGAGTTGTATTAGGGTGGTTAAGGTACTGCGGTTTCCACTCTGGAAGCCAATAACTCTCTTAGAAGCTGGCCTGATTGCTTCGGTCATGGAAATGTCCACATGGCATGTTGTGTGCCACAACAAAGCTCTTGAGATGTGTTGTGGTTACGACTCAAAATCTTCCAATTCTCCATTATCTGAAACACATGTTCTCACATATGAGATCTACTTCCCACATATGAGATCTACACATCAAAAATCTTATTCTTTTAAGACTGGGAACGAGTCGGCAGAGCTATTGAACTTCTTTGCCAACTGCAATTCTTTTTCTGTTGTGAATTGGCAATCTCCTTCCCTTACATCTGCTGCCAGATTTCTATTCTCCCTAGTACTCCCCTCACACTGGGATCACTTAGAACATTTTCTTCCTGAGTGCATATATCCAGATAGCTCACACAGCACTAATCTCGTGACACGTCATTACACTCCCACTCTAGCAAGCATATTTTATTTTTAGTTAAGAATACTAAATCACTACACAATATTATTTGTGTGTTAATTGTGGAGAATTGTGATAATAGTGTAATACAGGTGCACAACCTTTTATCCGAAAGCCTTGAGACCAGACACTTCTCGGATTTCGGAATTTTTCGGATTTCCGAATGGAAGATTTTTAGTGTAGATTAGGTAGGTAGCGCGGGCGACTTGAAAAGTCTGGAGCGGCTGCTTCCTCCCCGGAGACCGGGGAATCATTGTTAATAATTGCTTAAATGCTAGTCAGTTAGTTTGGAGGGATTTTATGTGGGGGGGGGGGGGGGTGAAGGGGGAAACTTTAATTCTTAGTCCCCTACCTGGTCGGAGAGGCGGGGAGCGGGCAATGCCTTACCGGATCGCCGTGCAGTAAGCTCCGAAGTGCTGTGGCCGCCGACTCCTAACATCGCGGAGCTGGGGGCTGCGGGCGTCTGGCAGCGGGCGCTCCGGTTGGAGCTCCGACCCCGGCAACTCTACCCCTGGCTGCGCGGCGCTCCAAATCCAGCGCCGCCCGCGGCGGGACGCTCGCAGCCCCAGCTCCGCGATGTTGGGAGTCAGCGGCGTTGCAGCGCTGGGATATCAGCGGGGAGCGGGCAATGCCCTACCGGGTCGCCGTGCGGTAAGCTCTGGAGCACTTTGGCCGCCGACTCACAACATTGCGGAGCTGGGGCTGCGGGCGTCCGGCCACGGGCGGCGCTGGATTTGGAGCGCCGCGCAGCCAAGGGTAGAGTTGCCGGGGTCGGAGCTACAACCGGCGCCGCCCGCGGCGGGACGCTCGCAGCCCCAGCTCCGCGATGTTGGGAGTCGGCGGCCACAGCGCTCCGGAGCTTACTGCACGGCGAGCCGGTAAGGCATTGCCCGCTCCCCGCCTCTCCGACCAGGTAGGGGACTAAGAATTAAAGTTTCCCCCTTCACCCCCCCCCCCCCCCCGTCACATAAAAGCCCTCCAAACTAACTGACTAACATTTAAGCAATGAATTACAGATGTTTAAGTGTCTCCCGAGTCTCCGGGGAGGAGGCAGCCGCTACAGTAGTACAGACCTGGGTTGACCGTGGGTCGTTTCGGGTCAAGTTTGGCGCCAAACGCGAGCTTTGGTGTGCAGACTACACCCTGGAAAAAATGTCCGGTTTTCGGAGCTTTTCGGAACTCCGGATAAAAGGTTGTGCACCTGTACTATGTTCTTTGACCAGCCTGACTGTCTACTGGGCTTACACATCATTTCCTCCTTAACCACTCTCAGATTTGATAGTTTGGATGGTTACCCAAATAGTTCACACTAGACTAAGTGGCACCCATTGGGTCCCAGGTTCACACGGGAGGGCTGGTCCCCCAACGCAATATTCCACTTCTCCACCAATTCCAATATTGGTGCCCAATGGGGAGGAGGGGGTGGGGGGGGGGGAGGTTCTGGAGCGCTAGCATGGGTGTTGTCGGTCAAGTCAAGAAAGCACAGTGAGTGCAGGGCCAACAATCCATTTCAATCCATTTCATGTCAAGTCAATCCATTTCAAGTCAAGTCAAGCACAGAGCAGGAGGGGCCAGCCAACAATACAATCCATTTGCTTTCATTTCAGGTGAGGTCAACCGGAACGACCTGGGGCTCCAGTCGCGGAGCCTGCGGACCTACTTACCATCGCGGAGCTGGCCGAATGCGGAGCGGGAGGAGCTGTGGTGGCGCGCGGCTGCAACCCGACCCCGGAGATTCAGAGGCTCGAACCGCAGGTCTGGTGGACGGTGACACCGGGAGTCCGCGGGTCCCTGGTGGGAGCCCGCTTTTCAGGGCTTCCGCAATGGTGACTTCTCCCGCCCGAGTTGCGGGGTTGAAAATTACCTGGAGCGGGGCCTTACATCATCGCCCGGCGCAGCTTTAAATGGCCGCGGGACTTGTTAGCGCCCGCTGGGGGCTCCAACACCAAGACCCGGAGCGTGGCCTTGCATCGCCCGGCGCGGCTTTAATTGCCACGGGACTTATTTACCATTGCCCGCCGGGGGCTTTGACTCTGACATCGGGAGGAGAATGAGGAGTGCAGGGGAGAGATAAGACTTTGCCTTCCATCACAGCGAGGAGGAGATGCGCTGTGATGGATGTTTGTGTAAATTGTGTTGTGTCTTGGTTCTTTTTCTTGTGTGTATGACTGCAGAAACCAAATTTCGTTTGAACCTCAATGAGGTTAAAATAACAACAAATAAATTGTATTGTATTGTATTGTATTAATGGTCAACAAATCATCATTCACTGCAAGCACATTGCTGGCTAACAAATCATTTATTGCAAGCACATTAAGGGTTAACAAATCATCATTCATTGCAAGCACATTGCTGGCTAACAAATCATTTATTGCAAACACATTAAGGGTTAACAAATCATAATTCATTGCAAGCACATTGCTGGCTAACAAATTATTTATTGCATAAACATTAAGGGTTAACAAATCATCATTCATTGCAAGCACATTGCTGGCTAACAAATCATTTATTGCAAGCACATAAAGGGTTAACCATATAAAACACATAACCACATAACCACATAAACCACATAAAAGGCAGACTCACAATTCAGTAGACTCACAGTTCAGTAGACTCACAGCAGCATCAGAGTTGTGGCCTCTCCCTCGCGATCTTTCAGTGACTGATTCACGTTCATTTTTTTTTTCATCGATGGAAAAAATCCTCGCGGCTGGCTCAGCGGAGGAGGACTGTGAGTAAGATGGCCCAAAATCACAGTGATACAGGGTAGCATTTTTTCTAAAATCAATATACAGCGCAGACAGGAAGTGGTCAAGATGAGACTTTTAATTATATAGATATGTCATGGTTAAATGCATGACCTTCAACAATCAACATAATACTGAAAAAATCTGTTTATTATATAATATAATAAACGAAGCTCTTCCTCTGATTCTCTCTTTCCAAACTCAAAGTCTATGCCACATTTTTCTACCCCATCTCTTTTATTCATCTTCTCTATACCAGGTGGTGCCGTAAGTAGCAGTCTCGCCAACAGCCTGTCTCGCCCCTTTCTTCTTTTGTTGTTTTTAAGTCTGTTTTATTTGTATGTTTTAGTGTATCTTTAGTTTTGTATTATGTGGGGGTTGGGGGAAACTTTTTTTTACCTCTTCCCTCAACAGAGATGCGACACGGTATGTGCACCTGCACTGCGGCTTTAACATCATGGAGCTAGCAGTCCCTTTGATAGGGATCGACTTCGGGAGCTCCAACCACAGGAGCTTCAACCACCCGATCGCGGGAGCCTCCATCGCCCCGTTGCGGGGGCTTTGATCACCCACTGCGGGAGTTTCGATTGCCCCGACTGTGGATATTTCGATCGCCCCGACCACAGGAGAAAAGGAGAAAGAAGGAAAAAGTTATTTGCCTTCCATCACAGTGGGGAATGTGAGGTCGCCGAAAAACAAGATGGACGTGCTGCCTGCGTTGGAGGGATTGCTGTGAGTGCAGTGATCTCGGTGTTTACGAGGACATCGCTCCATGAGAACGTCCTGGAGTGTAGATGGCTTTCTGACTGTTCAGGCTGACAGGGACTGCAGAGAGAGTGACAGCAGTCGTTACAACTCTGGTCACATCACGGTGAAGGAGCGTGTGTGTGGCCCGGACATTGAACTGAAGACCGTGGGTCTCCGCTTATGCTGTGTGCCCTAGGGATTCTCACACGCCACTGTGGTGGCTGTTTATGTTTAATCTTTATGTAGTTTTGCATCTTGTTGCTTTTTTGGTATGACTGTATGGTAGGTCAAATTTCAATGTACCTCGGCACACGTGACAATAAAGGACCATTGAACCATTGAACCATATGGAGTGGCCTCCATAATGTTTGGGACAAAGACCCATCATTTATTTATTTGCCTCTGTACAATTTGAGATTTGTAAGAGAAAAAATCAGATGTAGATAGAGTGCACATTGTCAGATTTCAATAAAGGCCATTTTTATACATTTTGGTTTCACCATGTAGAAATTACAGCAGTGTTTATACATAGTCCCCCCAGTTCAGGGCACCATAATGTTTGGGACACAGCAATGTCATGTAAATGAATGTTTAGTATTTTATTGCATATCGTTTGCATGCAATGACTGCTTGAAGTCTGTGATTCTACTTCTTCGTATGGAATACAAATACTAAAGTTGTAGGACAGCTTGTTCTATTTGATCTTATTTGATTGTGCACGCCAGGTTGATTGCATTCATTGAATCAGGGCAGACCATGTGAAGGTCGCAATCTCCCTCCCCAAAGTCTGCGATTCATGGACATCACCAGTTGCTGGGTGTCTTCTCTGGTGATGCTCTGCCAGGCCTGTATTGCAGCCATCTTTAGCTTACACTTGTTTTGGGGGCTAGTCCCCTTCAGTTTTTTCTTCAGCATATAAAAGGCATGTTCAATTGGGTTCAGACTGGGTGAATGACTTGGCCACTCAAGAATTGACCATGTGATTTTTTAATATTACAAATCTCAAATTGTGGAGTACAGTGGCAAATAAATAAATGATGGGTCTTTGTCCCAAACATTATGGAGGGCACTGTATACTTATGGAAAGTTCACCTTGACATTCCTCCTGCAATAGCAGTACTTTGTAACTGGTCATGTTCCTTCTTTTTCTTTCCAAACAAAAAATGCAGAACTGACTTCTTATTACTCACATGCCTGCCGGCAGATCATTCATATCAGGCATGATATGAAGGGTCTATTTAAATGCTTGGCTTTAACTATTCTGAATCTAGGTCTGTGGTTTGGTGCACAATCATTTTAATCAGTTGGCTAAAGATACAAAACCCGATGGGGTTATGAGAATGAGGCATATGTCAGGGGAATTTCACAAGGACATAGACAAGTTGGTAAACATAGGGTAGAAAGGTAATAATGTGGAAAATTTTAAGGTAATTCACAATGCAGAGAAGCAAAATATTCTTTAAATGATGACAGGTTGAAAAATATTGTTATGCAAAGATAACTGGATCTCCTTGAATACAAGTCACTGAGAGCTTACGTGCGAAAACAATGAGTGTAGGTGTTACTGCAAAAGCATAGACATGGGGAGAACAAATAGTACTGATTTGCTTTTACTAAAAAAAGGTTCTACTTGCCAGAGGGAGAATGTAATGAAAAGTCACAGTATTAGTTCCATGGATGGTGATTTGCTGTATGAGCAGAAGACTCAACCTTTGCTCTCAACAGACTCTCTTTTTCCCTCCACAGATGATGCCTGGCCAGTTGATTTCCTCTAACAACTTGCGTTTGGATGTCTTTCAAAGTTTAGGAGACTGAAACATGATCTCATTAAAGCTGCAGAATTTTTAGTGTTCAATTAAATGAATGCTAGGTAGTTGGTTTCCTGCGCTGAGGAATCTTGAACCACAGGTAGAGCAATTAGGACTGAGGGTTGTGAATTTGTTTAAATCCTTTACCAGGAAGGGCTGTGAATGTTCAGTTATTGTGTTTATTCCAACCAGGGATTGATTGGTTTCTGAATATTAAATATTTTAAAGGACAAGGGATGGCTAGAGGAAATAGCCTTGAAGTAGAAAATCAGCAATAATCTTCCTGAACGGCAGTGCAGTTTAGTGCCAGATGGCTTACCCACGCTCTTTACTTTAATGCTCATATTTACCCAAAGTCATAATAACTGAAACATTACAGTCAGATCTCCATTTAAATTCTAGAGATTACAACTCTGGATTGTACCTCACTTTGTAATGTATCTATGTAACATTTAGATTAAGATTCCATTCTGCAGCACTAAATACTTTTCCTAAGATGATGCTCCTTAACTCCTCACATTTCTCCAGCTGTCGTGAAACTGGGGCTCAATTTGCAAATGTTCTACTCTTTTCTAACTACAATTCACTGGTTTTGCTCACCCACCAATTGTACGGAAATCATGCCCAAAGGTCATGCGGTGAAATGACTTTTGGCTTTGGGTAATCTCAGTTCAAGTCCTGGTGGACTCAAACTTAAAAAGCACCAAAAAATTATTTCAAACATCAAGAGTGTTTAACTGTCAGGTGTGCCAGCAGAGGAACAATGAAATTCTTACCAGATGCATCCTAAGAGGCTCTCAAATACCATAAAATGCAGATAAATATATAATAATCAATAATACAATGAATTAATAACCGTATTCAAGGTTCACATTTATTTTTCACATGCATCATAAGGTACAGTGAAATTAGTTACCATGCAGCCATACAATTAAAAAGAACATAATACACAATAGAATTTGACATGAACATCCAGCACAGCATTCTTCACTGTGATGGAAGGCAGTAAAGATCAGTCAGTCTTCCTACTTTGTTCACCCGTGGTCGGGGACCTTGACCCTCTGTAGTCGCCGCTACGGCGGCCCAATGTGAAAGCCCTCTCGTCGGGATGATCGTAGCTCCGACGTCAGGACAGATCGAACACACTCCGTGGCTTGGAGTTCCCGAATCGGCCATAATAGTACAAATCCGAAGCCCTGTTGTGCAGCCAAAGATACAAAGACACCAGGAACACAAAGGCTTCCAATGCTGGAATTTGGTAAGGAAAGTGATAATGAGAACCATTAGGGGAGAGTTGGTGAGCAGATGGAGCCAGAGCCAGGGAAGGAAGGGGGAGCCGGCGGTGAAATGTGTGGGTGGAACCAAGAGTCTATGCCACATTTAGTCTACGTGAAAGAGATACAAAAACGTTAAAAGGGGCTTAAGGGGGTTGTGGAAAAGCGGTCAAAAATGTGAAGACCAGAGAAGTATTGGAAGGACTGAGGAGACACACAGGAGGTCAGGGATACCTAAGATTGGAGTTCAATGTTCATATTACTGGATTGTAGACTTCCCAGGTGAAATACGAAGGGCTGTTCTTCTAATTTGCCTCACACTAGCAGTGGTGAAGGCTGAAGGTAGACAAGTTAGTGTGGGAATGGGAGGCCATATCGAGAACACTAATTACAGTTGACTACATCCTGTGCTGACGTTGTGACCTCATCAACACCAACGAAACCAAACCAGACTGGAAACAAGAGTTTTGAACAAAAAACAAATTGCTGGAGGAACTCAGCAGGCCACGAAGGATTTAAGGAGGGAAAAGGACAGACAATGTTTCAGATCTGGAAAATTATGGCTGTTGGACTGGAGGTGTAAAAGTTGATAGAGAGTGGTCAGGGGAAAGTGGGACAAGAATTCACAATTGACTGCTGAGTTACTCCAGCTTTTTGTGTCTACCATCGATTGGCAAATGACAGGTGGATACAGGTGAGGAGGCATAATTGGAAGATGGGTGGCGATAGTAATCAAGGCTAGAGGCAAAGTGGAGTAAAAATGTAAGAGACCAGAAAGGACAAGGTAACGGGTATGCAGATCACCTGTGCTTTGTCCACAATAGGGTGATATAGAGTAAAAAAAATAAATAAAAAAATTAAAAATAAAAAAATTAAAAAAAAATTGTTCGGCGCGGACTTGTAGGGCCGAGATGGCCTGTTTCCGTGCTGTAATTGTTATATGGTTATATAGCACAGATACAGGCCCTTAGGCATAACTCATCCGTGCAAACCAAGATGCCCCACCTAAGCTTGTCCCATTTCACCAAATTTGGCCCATATCCTTTCCTATCCATCTATACTATTACTAAAAGTCTCATCTTGACCACTTCCTGTCTACGTTATAAATACATTTTAGAAAAAACGCTACCCTATATCGCTCTGATTTTTTTCGCCATCTTACTCACCGTCCTCCTCTCCTCCAACCGCCCCAAGGTTTTTTCCGATCGGTAAAATAATAAAGAAGTTATGAATGTTTAAAAAATCATGAGATCAGCAGATTGGTCTTCTCGCCAGTCAGTCACCATGCTGAAGGTAACGCCCCTTCCGGTGGGCCTGGGCGTGAGTCAGTCAACCCAGAAGACCATGAGAGTTGAGTCCAGAACTGTGAGTCTACGCCGTGAGTGAACTGAACTGTGAGTCTGCACTGTGCTGCTTGAACTGAATTGAATGGTTGGTCTGCACTGTGCTGCTTGAACTGAATTGAAGGGTTGGTCTGCACTGTGCTGCTTAAACTGAATTGAATGGTTGGTCGGCACTGTGCTGCTTGAACTGAATCGAAGGGTTGATCTGCACTGTGCTGCTTGAACTGAATTGAAGGGTTGGACTGTAGTGTGCTGCTTGAACTGAATGTTGCACTCATTCCGGAAATCCCGCTCACTGCGGAGGTCCTGCTCAGGGGAGAGGCCATGCTCAACCACGTGAGTAGATTCAAGAGAATATATATGTTGTGTGTAAGTGTGTGAGAGTGTGTGATGGATGGTGTGAGAGATGGTGTGTGTGAGAGATGATGTGAATGTGAGATGGTGGGTGTGTGAGATGGTGGGTGTGTGTGTGGGATATGGAGGGTGTGTATGTGAGTGTGTGTGTGTGTGAGCCCACCAGCCATGAGTGAGTCAACTGCCAGCCCACCAGCCGTAAGTGAGTCAACTGCCAGCCCACCAGCCGTAAGTGAGTCAACTACCAGCCCACCAGCCATGAGTCAACTGCCAGCCCACCAGCCATGAGTGAGTCAAATGCAAGCCCACCTGCCGTGAGTGAGTCGGCTACCAGCCCACCAGCCGTGAGTTAATCGGCTGCCAGCCCACCAGGCCCGAGTGATTGAGCTGCCAGCCCACCAGGCCCGAGTGACTGAGCTGCCAGCCCACCAGGCCCGAGTGACTGAGCTGCCATCCCAAGAATCCATTCTGCCCACAATGTCCATACTAGCCCTCTGGAAACCAATCCCTTCAGCCCACAACACCCATACTAGTGCTCCAGAAAGCCCCCTTCCCCACTGGCCACCAATATTGGAATTGGTGGAGAGCTGGAATATTGCGCTGGGGGACCGGCCCTCCCGTGTGAACATGGGACCCAACGGGTCCCACTTAGGTTTATTTTTAGAAAAAGAACTAGACTATTTCAGGATTTTAAAAATATATGCAAAACATGACCAGTGCCAAAACCTTTCGAACAATCTCAGCGTTTATACATTCATTAGTATTATATATAGTATTCATAAATTATCCTTATACTAAGCACCCTTGCCACTCATGTGGCCCCATGTTGATATCCTGCCCTTGTTTTAGGGGTGTCTTCATCAGACCCTGCCCCCCAATGTCCCGCAGCGGAAGGACCCTAAACTGTAGTCATGCCCCACAGAGCATTGTCTGCACCAAGATTCAGCGAGTCCCTCAGCACGCACTCCTGCAGTCTGGAATGGGCCATCGGTATTCCCTGAAGGACATCTCACTGCTGGGAGATCAACAAGTTTCAAACAGACCAAAGAGCATCTTTTACGAGGTGATAATCTTCCAGCAGCACTTGATGTCCGTCTCCAAATGTGTCTCTGGAAACAGTCTGTAAATCAGAGATTCTGCTGTTATGGTGCAGTTTGGGATGAACTGTGACAAGGACCCTTGCACTGTATTCCAGGCTCTCTTTTCAAATCCACACTCTGTGAAGAGGTGGGCAACCATCTCCTCTCTGCAGCAGCCATCCTGGCGACACTGTGCATTGGTGGTAAGATTCCAACGGTGAAAAAACGATCTTTCTGGGAGAGCCCCTTTCACATCCAGGTCTTGGTGCTTGCTGGTGAGTTCTAGCAATGAGGCATTTCGCCAAACAGGCTGGGCAGTCTGCTCAGGGGAGTAGGAGGCAACCGTGGCTAACGAGAGAAGTTAGGGATAGAATAAAACTAAAAGAAAAGATGTAAAACACAGCAAAGAGTAGCCGAATGCCAGAGGATTGTGAAACTTACATTGCATAACAGAAGGAAACAAAATGAGCAATACGGGCTGAAAAGATGAAGTACGAGGGAAAGCTGGCCAGGAATGTAAAGAAGGACCGTAAAAGCTTCTTTAAATATGTTAAGGGAAAAGAATAGCAAAGTCAAATGTGGGTCCCTTGAAGGCAGACACGGGTGAAATTATTACGGGGAACATGGAAATGGCAGAAGAGTTGAACAGGTACTTCGGATCTGTCTTCACTAAGGAAGACACAAACAATCTCCCAGAAGTATTGGAGGACAGAGGATCTAAGGGGGTCGAGAAACTGAAATATATTTTCATTAGGCGAGAAAAAGTATTGGGTAGGCTAATGGGACTGAAGGATGATAAATCCTCTGGGCCTGATGGACTGCATCCCAGGTTCCTCAGGGAGGTGGCTCTAGAAATAGTGGACGCATTGGTGATCATTTTCCAATGTTCAATAGATTCAGGATCAGTTCCTGTGGATTGGAGGATAGCTAATGTTATCCCACTTTTCAATAAAGGAGCGAGAGAAAAAACGGGGAATTACAGACCAGTTAGCCTGACTTTGGTGGTGGGAAAGATGCTGGAGTCAATTATTAAAGAGGTAATAATGGGGCATTTGGATAGCAGTAAAAGGATTAGTCCAAGTCAGCATGGATTTATGAAAGGAAAATCATGCTTGACTAATCTTCTGGAATTTTTTGAGGATGTTACAAGTAAAATGGATGAAGGGGAGCCAGTGGATATAGGGTATCTAGACTTTCAGAAAGCCTTTTATAAGGTTCCGCACGGGAGACTGGTGACTAAAATTAGAGAACATGGTATTGGGGGTAGGGTGTTGACGTGGATAGAAAATTGGTTGACAGACAGGAAGCAAAGAGTAAGAGTGAACGGGTCCTTTTCAGAATGGCAGGCAGTGGCGAGTGGAGTGCCGCAAGGCTCGGTGTAGGGGCCGCAACTGTTTACCATATATATTAATGATTTGGAAGAGGAAATTAGGAGCAACACTAGCAAGTTTGCGGATGACACAAAGCTGGGTGGCAGTGTGAACTGTGAAGAGGATGTTTGGAGGCTGCAGGGTGACCTGGACAGGTTGAGTGAGTGGGCAGATGCGTGGCAGGTGCAATCCATATTACTAAAAGTAAGATCTTGACCACTTCCTGTTTTTCTGTTTCATGATTTTTGATAAAACTCTGCCACTTACGGCTGTGATTTTTGGCCATTTTACTCAGAGTCCCCCTCTGCTGCGCAGGACAAGGATTTTTCCAGTCGATGAAAAATAAAAGAGTTATTAATGTTTAAAAAATGTTGACATTCTCTCTGCTGCCCCTGCTGGTGGGGGGGAGGGACAATAAAACCCGGAAGTGTTGTGCCTCACTCAGTCTCTGCAAGATGGAGGAAGCGAGAGGGTCACATCTCTCTGAGCTGTGAATAACACTGAACACATGTCTACTCAACTGTGAGTGCCCTTAATGTGGTTTGAAAATGAAAATGTGGTTGCTTTGAAATGCTGCACTGCAAATTGTTGTTGGTGGTGGTAACTGCTTTGAAATGCTGCACTGCAAATGGTTGTTGGTGGTGGTAACTGCTTTCAAATGCTGCACTGAAATTGGTTGTTGGTGGTGGTAACTTGACATCTTCCTGTTTGCACTGTATATTGATTTTAGATAAAATGCTACCACTTACGGCTGTGATTTTTGGCCATCTTACTCAGTCCCCCTCCACTCATCATGTGCAGAGGATTCTTCCCATCAATGAAAAATAAATGTGTTGTTAGTGTTTAAAAAAATGTTGACAATATCTCTCCTGTCAATCATACAATGAAGGCCATGCCCCTTCCGGTGGGAGGGGGGAGGGATTATAAAACCCGAAAGTGTGGGTGTAGCTCAGTCCCTGCAAGATGGGGGAGGGAGAGGTCACGACTCTGTCTGAGCTGTGAATCAACTGAACATACTGAATGTCTACTGAACTGAGTGTGGTGTTTATGTGGTGTTTTGTGTGGTTTTATGGTGGTTTCACCTTGCTTGAAATTGTATGAAACTGCACTTCAATTTGGTGGCCCTGCACCCTGCTTGAAGTGGTAGAAAACTGCACTTGAGTTTGGCGGACCTGCATCCTGCTTGAAGTGGTAGGAAACTGCACTTGAGTTTGTTGGCCCTGCACCCGGCTTGAAGTGGTATGAATCTGCACTTGAATTCGGTGGCCCTGCACCCTGCTTCAAGTGGTCGGAAACTACACTTGAATTCAGTGGCCTTGCACCCTGCTTGAAGTGGTAGGAAACTGCACTTGATTTTGGTGGCCTTGAACCCTGCTTGAAGTGGTAAGACATTGCACTTGAATTTGGTTGCTTTGCACCCTGCTTGAAATGGAATGTCAAGGAATAGCCATGAGTCAACTGCTCGCCCACCAGCCATGAGTGAGCTGCCAGCACATCAGGCTTGAGTGACTGAGCTGTCACCCAAAGAATCCATTTGGCCCTCTGGAAACCAGTCCCTTCAGCCCACAATACCCATACTAGCGCTCCAGAAAGCCCCCCCCCCCCCCTCACTGGCCACCAATATTGGAATTGGTGGAGAGGTGGAATATTGCATTGGGGGACCAGCCCTCCCATGTGAACATGGGACCCAACGGGTCCCACTTAGTCTAGTATAATATAGATAAATGTGAGGTTATCCACTTTGGTGGCAAAAACAAGGAGGCACATTATTATCTCAATGGGGTTAGGTTAGGTAAGGGGGAGGTACAGCGAGACTTGGGTGTCCTTGTACACCGGTCTCTGAAAGTTGGCGTGCAGGTACAGCAGGCATTGAAGAAAGCTAATGGAATGTTGGCCTTCATAACAAGAGGATTTCAATATAGGAGTGGAGAGGTTCTTCTGCAGTTGTATAGGGCTCTGGTAAGACCACATCTGGAGTATTGCGTACAGTTTTGGTCTCCTAATTTGAGGAAGGACATCCTTGTGATTGAGGCAGTGCAGCGTAGGTTCACAAGATTGATCCCTGGGATGGCGGGACTGTCATATGATGAAAGATTGAAAAGACTAGGCTTGTATTCACTGGAATTTAGAAGGATGATGGGGTGTCTTATAGAAACATATAAAATTATAAAAGGTCTGGACAAGCTAGATGCAGGAAAAATGTTCCCAATGTTGGGCGAGTCCAGAACCAGGGGCCACAGTCTTAGAATAAAGGGGAGGCCATTTAAGACTTACGTGAGAAAAAACTTTTTCACCCAGAGAGTTGTGAATTTGTGGAATTCCCTGCCACGGAGGGCAAATCATTGGATGGATTTAAGAGAGTTAGATATAGCTCTAGGGAATCAAGGGATATGGGGAGAAGGCAGGCATGGGTTATTGATTGGGCACGATCAGCCATGATCACAATGAATGGCGGTGCTGGCTCGAAGGGCAGAATGGCCTCCTCCTGCACCTATTTCCTATGTTTCTAACTACGCCACAGGATCCATCAAGTCCTTGTCCTGCTGGATGTTCTGTGCTAACAACTGCTTGATGGACTTATGGTCAAAGGTGCTGGCTGGGAAGAACCTTTCCACAAGGGACAAGTCATGTGGTAATGTGCAGCAACTGGCACATTGCAATGGAGCCAGGCCCATCTTTCGCAACACTATCAGCAGATAGTGATCCTTAGTGCCCACCTGCATTGACTCTATGCACAGCCTGATACAGTCACACATGTACCAAATGGCTCCCAGTTGCAGGCCATTTCAATACACCTTTCCACACTGACCTGTCTGTTCCCGGCCTCCTTCACTTTCAGGATGAGGACCAATGTAAACAGGAGGCGCAAGGTTTCATTCTTCACCTAAACCAATGGTATAAACATTACATTTTCCAATTTTAGGTGACCTAGGCCTTTGGTTTGTTTCCCCTCCCCATTTCTCCTTCTGTTCCACTTTGACCCCCTTCCCATTCATCCCCCTCCAGCCTCCTGTCACCCCATTTTATTTCCATTCCCCTTCTAGTTCCAATCGCCTATTACCTTGACGCACCAGTCACTGGCTCCCTCCTCCACTATGTGGTTGGTTCCAACTGCTCTTCACTTCTACCACAATGGTTTATGTTATCACCTTTCTTAGCATTCCAGATTTCAGCGTTGGTAGCCTTTGTGTTCCTGTTATCACCCCCTACCTATCTCCTGCAGGTCTGTGTAGGGGTAGAGGGGATAGGAGGGGTATTAGGTACCTAAAATTGGAGAATATATTTTGATGTTTATATAATTGAGCTGTAAGTTACCCAATCGGAATATAAGATCTTTTCCTCTAGTTTGTGTGTGTCCTCACTCTGACAACGTAGGAGGCCTGGAACAGAAAGGTCAGTAGGGAATGGGAAAGGGAGTTAAAATGGTTAGCAACTTCCAGTAGGCCTCAGTGGACTGAGCATAAGTGTTCGGCGAAACAGTTTCCAAGTCTACACTTGGTACTCGAGATACAGTAAATGTCAACGTCAGCAAGACAAAGAGATAGCGATCGACTTCAGGAAGCCAAGAGGTCCACATACCCCAGTTTGCATTGACGGTGCCAAAGTAGAGATGGTCAAATACCTCAAATTCCTAGGAGTCAATATTACCAACAACTTCTCCTGGACCATCCACATTGAAGCAATGACCAAGAAAGCACACTAACGCCTCTACTTCATTGGAAGGCTTAGGACGTTTGCATGTCCCCTACAACCCTCACTAACTTCTACTGATGTGCCATAGAAAGCATTTTATCAGGATGCATCACAGTTTGGTTTGGGAACAGCTCCATCCAAGACCATAAGAAATTGCAGCGAATTTTGGGCGCAGTCCAGACCATCACATAAACCAACTTTCCTTCTATTGACTCCATTTATACCTCACGTTGCCTCGGCAAGGCCAGCAGCATAATCAAGGATGAGTCGCATTCTAGCTACACCCTCCTCCCCTCCCATCAAGCAAAAGGTATAGAAGTGTGAAAACGCACACTATCAGATTCAGGGACATTTTCTTCACAGCTGGTGTCAGGCAACTGAATCACCCTACCATAGACCTACCACAGCTCAACTGAGTTCCTCCAACATTGTTTGATAGCTTTTAGTTGTAGTCATGGTAGTCCAAAGTGAACTGACTTTTGGCCTACTGGTTTGTGGTAAAATGGGGTGGGGGGGGTGGATTAAAATGCAGGTTAGTATTGGTTGTCAGAGAGGGATTTCCTCTGCTGCTAGCTGATGAAGAAAAATCGTCCGCGCTTCCGTTCCAGGTTTTTTTAAAAAAATTTGCTGGACCATTGCATCACTGGACTGAAGTTAAACGCGACTTCTAACGCCTTCAACCACGGATCGTAATATCAGGACAAAACAAAAAGTATGTCATTTATTTAACATATTATCTTGCTTTTTGGTTTGGCTTCATTTTAATATTATGATGCAAAAAATGTTATTTAGGCATTTTACGAATCGGCCATGTCTTGCCTGCCGCTATGGCAACGGCAACATTCCAATCAATCACATTCCAGAAACATCCACTCTCAATAATCAAATTCTTTTTTTTTTGCACAATCATGTCATAAGAACATCTATATCATCTATATTTTGTGTTATTGTCCATCCATGATCAATATTTTCATACTAAATATCCAGTTTTAGTCAGATGTATTGTGCAAAAAATAATCAATGTGTTTATTGTTGTTTTTTATTGTATTGTATTATATTATATGTATGACTGCTTAAATTTCGTTCAGACTTCGGTCTGGATGACAATAAAAGGCTATTCTATTCTATTCTATTCTATGTATTGTGCAAAAAATAATGATTTTGATTATCTTGAGTGGATGTTTCTGGATTAATTTTTGGGAATTAAACATTAAATTCCTTCCATTTGGCATATAAATTCATGACAAAGTGAGATTTAAAAATCATGTTATATTGTGATCTCGTGTGTGAATGGGATCAGTTTGTTATTTGGATACAGGTTATTTAATTTTTTTTGCCTTTTCTTAAGCAATGGATAGATGTTTAGATCTAGTAATTGAATTTAGATGAATTTAATTGATTAGATGAATTTAATTGATTTGATGAATGATGAATATGAATTTTTTGTTGGGTATTAACTATTTGTTTTAACGTTTATCTTTATCATTTCTACCTTTTTTTTCTAAAACTGCAAATAATAACTTGTTTCTGTTAATGCTGTTCAGTGTTTTTTTTCTTTACATTTTAAACAGATGTCTCCGAAAAGAAATGCAAGATTGTCAATCCAAATGTCCAGCAAAAGAAACTGATTTAGACAGCATTCGCAGAGATTATCCGAATTTGGACTACTCGAAATGTGATGATCTACAGGACATTCTTAATGGGAAAGTAGTAGTGGGCAGAAAGGCATGTCATGCGTGGTTTGAAGAGCAAAAACTTGTAGTTTACAATGCCAAAATTGAAAAGTTGAGGAAGGTGTAGAGTTGCTTATTGGTTACAACCTGAGCAGTATGATGATGCTACTGATTATGATATGTCAATGTACCAGCTAGCAACTGATCTTCTCCATAAGGACTTGGTCTTTTGCTAGAAATTGTAATTTATTTGCCTGTCTGTTATGGACTTACAGCATATTATACAATAATATTAAAGTTCTGAACTTGAGAATATCACATTTTTGAATTTTCAAGGCAGTCTCAGTGTTTATTACTATTTCCGTCACAACGGTCAATTTTGTAATTAGCTACAAGTCAAGTCAAGTTTATTTGTCACATACACATACGAGATGTGCAGTGAAATGAAAAGTAGCAATGCTCGCGGACTTTGTGCAAAAAGACAAACAAACAAACAACCAAACAAACTACAAACAGAATGGAACAGAATCACATATTTTTTTACATATTAAATATTGTGGGCGGAAGGAAAAAGGGAAAATAAAACCCCAGCAATTAAAAAAAAAAGCAGTAGAGTGGTACAGTAAAGTTAGTCCCTGGTGAGATGGGAGTTTACAGTCCTAATGGCCTCTGGGAAGAAACTCCTTCTCAACGTCTCCGTTCTCACAGCATGGCAATGGAGACGTTTGCCTGACCGTAGCAGCTGGAACAGTCCGTTGCAGGGGTGGAAGGGGTCTCCCATGATCTTATTTGCTCTGGAGTTGCACCTCCTGATGTAATAATAATAATAATAATAATAATAATAATAAATACTTTATTGATCCCCTCAGGGAAATTCAGATTTTTTGTCAGCAGCGGTACAATAATAAAGAACACACAACCACAATAAAAATTTTACACAAACATCCACCACAGCATTCATCACTGTGGTGGAAGGCACAGAAATTGGCCAGTCCTCCATTTTCCCCCGTGGTCGGGACCTCCACCTCCGCAGCCATTGCTGCGGGCGTCCAGATGGTAAAGAACAAAGTAAAGTCAAGGTAAGTCCAGGATCGGCTCTTCCCCACCGGAGACCGTGGCTTCAGGATGGTGTAGGCCGCAGGCCGGCGGTCAAAGATTTAAAGTTCCCGCCGTATAGTTCCAGAAGTATAGTTCATGCAGAGGGGCGAGTGAAGTTCCCATAGTGCGTTCGGCCGAATGCACTACTCTCTGCAGAGCCTTCTTGTCCTGGGCAGAGCAATTCCAAAACCAGATTGTAATATTTCCGGACAAGATGCTTTCCACAGCCGCTGAGTAGAAGCACTGGAGGATCCTCGGAGACACTCTGCATTTCCTCAATTGCCTGAGGTGGTAAAGGAGCTGCCTTGCCTTACTCACGAGTGCTGCGGCGTGTGATGTCCATGTCATGCAATACAATATTTATTGTCATTTGAACCTCAGTGAGGCTCAAACGAAACTCTGTTTCTACAGCCATACAAACAAAAACAATTCCTACTACACACACAACCAATTTAATTCATACAAACATCCATCACAGTGAACCTCCTCCTCACTGTGATGGAAGGCAAAGTCTTTTCTCTCCCCTGCTCTCCATTTTTGTCCCGATGTTGAAGCCCCAGGCGGGCGATGGTAAGTCCCACGGCCATTTTAGGTTGCGCCGGGCGATGTACGGCCCCGCTCCGGGTCGTTCCAACCCTGCGACACGGGCTGGAGAAGTAGCGTTGCGGGAGCTCCGGAAAGCGGTCTCCCACTAGGGACCCGCGAGCTCCCGATGTCACAGTCCACAGAAATTGCGTTGCTGGAGCCTCTGAGCTCCGGAGTCGGGCCGCAGCAGCGAGCCACCACCGCTCCCCACGCTCCGAGGCCGGCCAGCCCCACAAAGGTAGGTTCGCAGCTCCGTATGTTCCGCGACTGGAACCCCCAGGTCGTTCCGGTTGGAGGCTGCTCCATGGTGCTGGGCCCCAACAACAACGGAGACCCGACAGGGAAAAGGTCGGGTCTCCCGTGCAGGGAAGAGATTTTAAAACGTTTCCCCCTCCCCCGCCCCCCACATAAACACAGTTGAAAACAGTATAAAAAAACACAACAACTACATTTAACTAGACAAAAAAATAAAAAAAGACAGACAGGCTGTAGTGCCGCTGCAACAGTGTCGCACCGCCAACTGGATGATCCTCAGAGATGTGGACTCCCAGGTATTTAAAACAGCTCACCCTATCCACAGTATCCCTATTTATCCTCAATGGTGTGTACGTCCTCGGATGATGTGCCTTCCTAAAGTCCACGATCAGCTCCTTAGTTTTTTTGATGTTCAAGAGGAGGCTGTTGTCCTGACACCAGATCAGCCACCTCCTCCCGGTAGGCCTTCTCATCATTGTCTGAGATCAGGCCCTCCAACTCATTAATCAGCAAACTTGATTATCGAGTTGGAGCTGAACCTAGCCACACAGTCATGGGAGTACAATTAGGTAACTACATAATTATATGCTTTAATTTCAGGTCAGAGAAGTAAGATGTTTCATATTTGTTTCAGAATGCTTCAATCTATAATAATTGAAAACATTCATTCAGTTCTCTTAATTTTTAAGAAAGTTATGGGCTTTTGACTGTCCTCGAACACAACTTTTGTGTTAAGTCAATGGAAAAGCAATAGGGGACAAGATGCTAATTTCCGAGTATGAAATTGACATAACTTTTTTAATACTGAAGATATGGAAGTGAATTAGGTATTAAATTAAAGTTATTTTTATTCTTTATCTGATGGGGTAAATTACAGGCTTGATTTTTAAAATCTCAAAATGTTGTAACATTCCTACTTCTTGTGCGTGGTGGTAGAGAGATTGGTGGAAACAGGGCCGCGACGTGAACGCGCTTTCCATGACCCCGCTACCTTCGGTGTAAACCAGCATATGCAGTTCCTTCTCACACATGTTAACACTTTATTTTGTTTGGTATGCATGCGTATCGAGAAAAATTGCAAACTAAAATAACACAATATTTCGCCCAGCAGCATCATAAAATACGGCGAATAGTAATTGTATTATAAAATACAGAGCCGCGCCCGCTGGAGAAAGTGTGACCGTGTGCTGGAGCCAGCCAGGCCCGCTCGGCTCTGCTCGGCGGCCACTGGCTCCGGCTTCACATGGCTCTCATGTTGCGGCGCTCGACGGTTCCCCCTGCTGGCCGCGCAGCCCCGGCCTCCCGCTCACTTTCCCCCGGCTCAAGGTCGCTGTTTTCTCTCTCTGGCTAGTGGGTCAACTTAGGACAGCGGCGCCGTGCAACAGCAACCCGGCCTGAGGGAGGGAGACCGAGCCGCCTTGCCATCGCCGCTCTGCAAGGTACCACCACCCACCCACCCCCCTCCCCTCCCCAAGGCTATTTTGTCTCCATGGGGGAGGGAAGAACAGCAGCGAGCGAGCGAGCGAGCGAGGCGTGTCATTCTGCAAATGTTTGTGCGTTTTGATGGGTGGGGAAATTGAAAGGACAGAACTTTACCCACCCGAGCCCGCTAGATACGTGAGTAACACTCAGGCTCGCTGACGTGCAGGATTATTGGGGGGGTGGGGGGTTGTCAACGAACTGCATTGACTAGCCGCCAGGGTGAGATCTTGCAGTCGGGGTCGGGGTCGGGGTCGGGGTCGGGGCACTGGCGGGGCGGGGGACGGAGCGCTGTCTTTAAATGGCGGCCAGGGCTTGCATGGGTCCTGGAGTATGTGGCTCTAACTCTGCCCCACAACAGAGCCTATCCCGCCAGCCCTGCAGCCCTGCAGCCCTGCAGCCATGCAGCGTCCCGCACGGGAGAGGCGGGGGGAGCGAGTCCCCGCCTGCCACGGCCGCCGTGGGTTGGCTGAAATGCGTTACTACATTGGAGCGCAGGTTCGATCCCGGGGAGATACATTGTGGCCACTGACAGCCCGGCCCGGCCCGGCCCGGCAGCATCACTGGCTGCAGGGCGCTGAGTCATTTATTTTAATCAATTACAAGTGATTTGGTCGTTGAGGAGGGCTTGTCAGCCCCCTCTTGGTTATAAACAGAGCTCACCCATCCCGCCCACCAACGCCAAACGTCACTCATCCCTTCTTTCCAGAGATGTTGCCTGTCCCGCTGAATTACTCCAGCATTTTGTGTCTATCTTTAGTTTGTGAGAACGTTGGCTTCTTGCAACTTTAGAGTCTGTCCAGTTACGTTACAAGGATTCTGGTTTAAAATGCCTTCGCTAATTTACTGCAGCAGCACATCAGGATGCGATGCAATGCAATGCAATCCCTTCTTGCAGATCCTTCAGATAGTACGCTGGTTTTGTTTGGCCTCCGCCGGGTTTTTCGTCCCGTTGCTACTCTGCTTGTTGGCGGGGAGGGATTGTACAAAGTGCAGCCAGGACCAAAGATCTTTGGCCAGGACTGGCGTTCCCAGCGCATTCCTTCAACTCAACGTGTCAGTTCAGTTGGTCTTCACGTTCCTGGTGTGACGATTGACGCTTGCTTCGTGTACGGTCGATAGGTAGATGCAGCGGATAGCGCTATGGATCGTTGTGCAGAATACTGAATAGCCGAGGAAAGAATCAATCAGCAGCCGGGCGTCCACACATATTGCGCTGTGTACAGGCGTTCAACGCCCAGTGTGTCCATCTGATTTGAGGTAGTTGAAGCCGAGGATTTTGCTCTTGGACATTTCTGTGGGGAGTCACGGTATTGTTGTTAATTCGTTGTTTATGTTGAATGACATTTTGCAGTCTGGTTCGGCAGTAACCACTTTGCCTCAGCTTGTTTGTATTTGTTGGGGGGAGTTCAGCCCGAGCTCTGCGCGCAGGCGACGTTGCCCTCTCCGCGGTGGCAGTAAATGATGCCACTAAGTCTCCAGGCGACCGAAACACCCTTCGTTGCTCCTTGTACCTCAAACCCAGACACGCTGGCTGTCATTGGATTGCAGGAGAAGTAATGGCGAATAAATCGGTCGGACCGGACAGGTAAAGTTGAGTTGTTTGCTACTGCGTTCACATGCAGCAGGGGTGTAAATCTGGCAGTGACACGAGAGAGACGTTTTAGCCATCACGCTGAACAGTAGTACAGCACAGACACTGCCCCTTCGGTCCACCCTCACTGACATTAGATACCCAGTTAAAAAAACACAATCCAGAAAGAAAATCGCGCCTTTTCCATTCGTCTAAATGTTTTTTGGCAGGAAGTGAAACTATAGCACATGGGGCAGAACATTTTGAAGTGTGATGTCACTTGATTTTGTTTAATTGGAGGTTAATTAGAGTGCACTTCTTTACGTTCTTGACGTCCTCTGAGCGAGGGCTATGTATGTAGTTTGTTATACTATTCTTATACAAATGTAAAGCACTTTGGCCAACGAGAGTTGTTTTTCAAATGTGCTATATAAATAAATGTGACTTGACTTGACGTTATTTTTCCATTACTTTCCGGTTTTCATTTCTTTACTATCCGTGCAAGTTTTGACATTGAATTGCCTATTCTAATTCCTGGCTCAATAAGAATCTACAGACTAATTAAGGAGAAAATCGCCATTTTCACTCAGCCCCTCTGTTGTGGTAACTTAAAACTGTAAGTTGCTTTGGAAGAGCCAGCGAGGCTAAACATAAAAATACAGTGCAGGTGTACTGCATCGTCAGCACCGTGTGTATGCCCCCCTGACGGGTAATATCTTATTAAGTAATACTTTATTCTGTGAACAATTTGGCCAATTTAGTACAATATTTAGAACTGTAAAATATTTAATCGACTATGAAGTGCTTTGGGATGATAAAAATAAAGAGTGTGAAATATGTAGTGTTTTCTTCACGGCGTTTGTTGTAGTTAAACTTGTCACAGGTAATACGGTAACTGCCATACGCAGATTAAATTACAGTCTGTTTGCAAGGGAATAGGTCCACAAAGCTGGATCTTGGATGTATAAAGTGGTCTCAGTTTTGGAATATTTTTTTTTTGTCTTTTTCACTTTTTTTCATTCTGTATTCACATTACACCCTTGTGCAAATTAATTGAATCGAGCATGCACTCATATATATCAAGTCAATATACATGTCACAGAGGTACCTTTCATTCATTATCATCTTTCCATTATATCTTTAGTACATTATATTGTCCACTGGGTTCTTTATCAAGTCTTTGACATGATTTGGCACGGCTAATACCACAGCTAAATTATAGACTCGATGTGCTTTTGTATTGTGGTATAGTCCTATAAATTCATGTCATGCAGAATTGGGCCATTCAGCCCGCCAAGTCTACACCTGCCATTCAAACACGGCTGATCTATCTTTCCTTCTCAACCCCATTCTCCCACCTTCTCTCCGTAACCTTTGACATCCTTACTAAATCTCTGGTTTAAAAATCCCAATGACTTGGCCTACACAGCCGTCTGTGGCAATAAATTCCACAGATTTACCATGCTCTGGCTAAATAAATTCCTCCTCATCTCTTATAATATATACAATATACAAATTTATTGTCATTTGAGCCCCAGTGAGACTCAAACGAAATTTTGTTTCCACAGCCATACAAACAAAAACAATGTCCTACAGACATACACACAATTAAGTTCACACAAACATCCATCACAGTGAACCCACTGTGTTGGAAGGCAAAGTCTTTTCTCTCCCCTGCTCTCAATTTCTCTCCCGATGTCCAAGCCCCAGGCGGGTGATGCTAAGTCCCACGGCCATTTTAGGATAGAAACGGTCTTCTTTTCTAGAAGTATGTCCTTTAATTCTGAGGCTGTGCCCACTGGTCCTAGACTCTCCCACTAGTGGAAACATCCTCTCCACATCCACTCGATACAGGCTTTTCACTATTTGGAAGGTTTCAATGAGATCCCCCTCATTCTTCTAAACTCCAGCAAGTGCAGGCCCAGAGCCATCAAACATTCATCATGCATTAACCCATTCATCCCTGGAATCATTCTCATACTCGACCCTCTCCAATACCAGCACATCGCTCCTCCGATATGGTGCCTAAAACTGTTCACAATACTCCAAAACACCACATCCCTGCTTTCTTTGATAATTGACCACAAATTCTCAGATTCAGGTCAGGTTGCTTACCAAGACATACACCCCCTTCTGCTGGAAATATTAGGTCACCGTCTTTGATGTGTGGCACGGTGCAAAGCCGTGCTAGAATATCACAGATCCAGCTGGAAAAGCCTTTGCCATCTTCGGCACCCCACTTCCCTACAATACAGTGATGTATTGCAGCGGTCTCCTCATTCCATCAACTGGGCGCAGCGGACCAACACTACAGAAGCTGAATCAAACCCCCAGAACACCATCTTTTGACGAGTGTTTGATGAGTGTGTCGATGCGGCATTTTCTCACTGGCTCTCAGGCTGATTTGTGAACATGTTGTGGTTGGCCCTAAACCAGTAAACGGCTTTCATCACTGAATAGTACCTTCGGTCCGCGATGTCCAATCGATATATTTTATGGCCCACTGGTATTGTTTCTTCTTCACCCCAGCAGTTAGTTGTTTTTTCACAGGACTTCTGGCTATTCCATTGACTTCAATGAGGCATTGGCGCGCAATGCTTGAGCTTATTGAGCAGCAGCTGCTGCATGTTTCAAAGGGCCACGATGATGCCGTGGCAGCCGCCCAGCCCGGGCCCTGCTCGCCCCGAAGTCCAGGATCCCGAGAGGAGGTGGAGGGAATCGGGTGGCAGACATTAGATAAGCGATGGTAGGAAGAACCGGGGTGGGGGGGGTTCTTACTTTCAGTGAGTTGGGGTGTGAGAGTTGAAGATGGGCCGAGCAAGGAGAAGGATGATGGTTCGTGGGACCACCGGACAGAGACGACAGCTGCAGCAGGCCTTGATGGCCAGCCATAGCTGGGACTGTGAAATGGCGAACAATGTTGATGCAAAGTTATGAAGTATGTTCGCTTCCTTGGAATGGTATCTATTTTTTGAATTGCCCGAGTTCTTCTCAAATGATGATAAACCGCGCATGCGCAAATTTGTCTCCTCTTCTGTCAGTCGCCGCCACGCAGATTGGTAACCTCTCCTGTCAGTCCCTTCCTGCACCATCGCCACACTGATTGGACAGGTCCGCTGTCAGTCATGGGTGGCGCTCGCCTCGCCCGAAGAGGAGAATATAAAGCTGAAGGAGCGGAGTGAGCATCACTTGCACTCCACCGGCTGGAGCTGCGTCTGCGGGCGCCTCCGTGGTGCCGAGCGGTCGAGCCCACTTCACGGCCTCCGTGGTGCCCAGCCGCAGGTGCCGTCGGCCGCTTCGGCCAACCCAGGCTTCTGCCCGCAAGGCCCCGGCCGGGGTTCCACGCGGCGGTCCAGGGGACATCAAGACCACGGTGGTGAGGCCTCGCGACGATGGGGCCGTGGCGGCTGTGGTGGAGCCCTGCGGCGGTGGTGGGGCCATTGGCAGTGGTGGAGCCTTGTGGCAGCAGTAGGGCCTTGCGGCGGAGGTGGGGCTGCGCCAAATTTCAAAATCCGTGGAGAAATCTATCTCCCTCTTTTTTCAGCTTTTTCCTGTCTCATGTCTGGTGGGGGAGGAGGGGGAATAGAGGAGGGGTTGAGTGGGGGAGGGAGTGGCGAATAGAGAGAGAGGAGGGCAGCGGGGAAGGTGAGGAGGGATAGTGGGGGGGATAGAGGGAGGTAAGGAGTGGGGAAGGTGGGGGAATAGAAGGATAGGAGGGGAGAGGAGTTGTGGAGAGAGGGAGGGATTAAGGGAGGAAGAGAGGGGAAAGATCCTGGGGAGGTGATGAGAGATAGTGGATGGATTGATGGAGAGGGGTAGGGAGGGAGAGGTGGAAAGTGGGGAGGTGAGGAGGGAGAATGGGGGTGGAGGGAGGGGAGGGGGGAGTAGGAGTGGGGAATAGAGGGTGAGCAGGGCAGTGGGGTAAGGTCAGGAGGGATAGTGGGGGGATGGGGGAGGTGAGTGGGGGATAGAGGGATAGGAGGGGGGTAGGGAGGGGAGAGGAGTAATGGAGGAAGGGAGTGACTGAGGGTAGGGGAAAGGAGAAGGATGGAGAGGTGAGGGAGGGATTGCAGAGAGGAGGAGGAGAGGGGAAAGAAGAGGAGGGGAGGGAGTGCTGGGGATGAGGGGAAGTGAGCTGCGCCTGCGCAGTTGGGGGCTATGCGTGAGTGGTGGAATATTGCGTTGGGGAAGGGGTGAGTGGTGGAATATTGCGTTGGGGGAGCAGACCCAACGGGTCTGCATTTAGTCTATTTGGTTTTAAATACAAGAACAATTGGTGGACATAGAAACTCATCATATGAAAAAGTAGCAAAATCAGCCCATGATTCAATTAATTTGCACTATAATGTAATTATATATGCAACTTGAATCAAGCATTCCTGTGTATTTGTGGCTGACCACCAGTTCTTCTGCACTGCATTGATGTAATCTCATGCACGATTCTATTGGCAAGATTTTTTCTTCGCCAATTCCACTAGTCCCAACTGACCTAAATAGTATTGCAGCCTCTCAGTGCCACTAATTAAAAATTCCACCCTTCTGTTTAATCCCCTTGTGCTTCTTGCATCTATAATTCTCTTATTCACCACCATCTCAATTTCCAATCCTCTGTGATCTCTTGTGCATTCCCACTATTGGCAGTTCACAGTTGAAAACTGTCACCTGCATATCACACTCCTCTGGCATTCTCTCCCCTTAAGTTTATTTTAAATTACCTGATGCTACTACCCCTTTGCCATTCAATTTTGTTGTATATGCATCTGAAGTGTATATATGTTAAAGGTATGATTTAAAGGCAGGTTTAAAGCAAGGCATTTTGAATAAAGACATGCGACTTAGACTTATTTTCTTCCAAGTGTAATGTTTTTACTTGAATAATCACTGCCTGTCCCATCATGTTGTGGGGTAACTGCCTCATTTTAAACACTGCTAGGAACAGGCCGTTGTAACCTTTGGTAATTTACCTCAGCAGATTGCTTGCAATAACACAAACAATTAGATGTCTCTTCATTGGAGTTCAAGTGGACATGAATAATCTACAGATATTTTGTTTGCATTTATTCCAATGACAACAGTAAAGTGAAGCTGTGTGAAACCAGTTAATTACAATGCAAGATGCAGCGTATATTGCTGCAGCTACAAGTAGAATGCTGTCCACCCTCTCCCCAGATTCCTCTTCTCAAAGTTGGCATTCACCCCTCAGAAAACATACTTCAAGTTTAGGCAATCTGGTGCAGAAATTCTGGATGAAAACTGTTCCTCGGCAAGGCACTACAGGCAGCTCCTGTGATGTGTGTGGCTCAAACCCACAGCCCACTGTGCATGTTCTGATCCCATTGCTGGAGATCAGTTGAAGTTCTGTTGCCTTTAATGATCATGTTGTTGATGGTGCTTATAGTTTGGGAAATTAAGGGCTTTGATTACAGAATAAATTATTTGATTGCTTTTCAAAATGAGATACGTTGCATTCAGAAAGTATTCAGGCCTCTTCACTTTTTCCACATTTTGTTACGTTACAGCCTTATTCTAAAATTGATTAAATTCATTTTCTTTGTCATCAATCTACACACAATATCCCATAGTAAAAAAGCAAAAACAGGTGTTTAGAAATTTTTGCAAAGAAATATAAAAGAAATAAGTGAAATATCACATTTAAATATTCAGACAATATGCTATGACACTCAAAATTGAGCTTAGGTTCATCCTGTTTCTATTGATTATCCTTGAGATGTTTCTACAACTTGATTGGAGTCCACCAGTGGTAAATTAAATTGATTGAACATGATTTGGAAAGCCACACACCTGTCTATATAAGGTCCCACAGTTGACAGTGCATGTCAGAACAAAAACCAAGCCATGAAGCCGAAGGAATTGTCCGTAGACCTCCGAGACAGGACTGTGTCGAGAAACAGATCTGGGGAAAGGTATTAAACAATTTCTGCAGCATTGCAGGCCCCGAAGAGCACAGTGGCCTCTGTCATTCTTAAATGGAAGAACTTTGGAACCACCAGGGCTCTTCATAGAGTTGGCCGCCCGGCCAAACTGAGCAATCGGGGGAGACGGGCCTTGGTCAGGGAGGTGACCAAAAACCTGATGGTCATTCTGACAGAACTCCAGAGTTCCTATGTGGCGATGGGAGAACCTTCCAGAAGGACAACTATATCTGCAGCACTCCACCAAGCAGGCCTTTATGGTAGAGTGGCCAGATGGAAGCCACTCCTCAGTGAAAGGCACATGACAGCCCACTTAGAGTTTGCCAAAAGGCACCTAAACAAGATTCACTGGTCTGATGAAACCAAGAATGACACCTGAATGCAGAGCGTCACGTCTGGAGGAAACCAGGCACCGCTCATCATCTGGCCAATACCATACCTACGGTGAAGCATGGTGGTGGCAGCATCATGCTGTGGGGATGTTTTTCAGTGGCAGGAACTGGGAGACTAGTCAGGATCGAGGCAAAGATGAATGGAGCAAAGTCCAGAGAAATCCTCGATGAAAACCTGCTCCGGAGCGTTCTGGACCTCAGACTGGGGCGGAGGTTCACCTTCCAACAGGACAATGACCTAAGCACACAGCCAAGACAATGCAGGAGTGGCTTCGTGACAAATCTATGAATGTCCTTGAGTGGCCCAGCCGGAGCCTGGACTTGAACCCGATCGATCAACTCTGGAGGGACCTGAATATAGCTGTGCATTGACGCTCCCCATCCAACAGGACATAGCTTGAGAGGATCTGCAGAGAAGAATGGGAGAAATTACCCAAATACAGGTGTGGCAAACTTGTAGAGTCATATCCAAGAAGACTTGAGGCTGTAATTGCTGTCAAAGGTCCCTCAACAAAGTACTGAGTAAAAGGTCTGAATACTTATGTAAATGTGATATTTCAGTTATTTATTTTAAATTACTTTGCAAAAATTTCTAAACACCTGTTTACACCTTTTTATTATGGGGTGTTGTGTGTAGATTGATTATGAAAAAAATGAATTCAATCCATTTTACAATAAGGCTGTAACATAACAAAATGTGGAAAAAGTGAAGGGGTCTGAATACTTTCTGAATGCCCTGTAAAATTGACTATAATGAGGAGAAATGTTGAGAAATTATAAACCAATATTAATGCATTTATCAGGACTAGGCTGCCTTGAACATGTTACTCTTGGGCCCTGTGTAGTATTGGTTCATTTATTATCAGTATGCTAAGATGCAGTGAAAAACGTCCAGGTAAATCAAGTCATACTTTACAAGCAGTGCTAAATGAGAATCAAGAGTGCCTAAGATAATGTTATAGCTACAGTAAAAGTACAAATTAAAACAAATCCAATGGCTGCAACAAGGTAGATGAAGACATTGGGAATACATATTTAATTTATGAGGTCCATTTGATAGTCAAACAGCTGGAAGATGGTGTTCTGCAATCTGGTGGTATAGAACAGAATGGTAAATCTACAGCATACATTGGAATTGTCAAGGGAGCACAAACCTTTGGAAGCAGGTGATGTTTTGAGGTTAATGTATGAGCATAAGAAAACAGTGATCAATTAATAAATCCAATACGGTGGTGTATCAACCTCTTTCGAAAAGCATTTGCAAAGTTGCGCAAGTATTCTAAGAAACTTTTTATTAATGTAATGTGGGGGAGGGTAAATGAGAAAAATACAATTTGCTGTGTGCAAAGAAATAAACTGCTAGAAGAACTTTGGCTATCCATATAATGTATTCATTTTGTCTCTGACCAATCCATCCAGGACACCTCTCCCTTTATTCATCTCTTGAGACCCCCCCCCCCCCCCCCCTATTCTCATTATCCAGCTCATTACCCCCTCCCATTTGATTCTATTTGCCCATCATCCACATACCTGGGATTCTTCTACCTTACATTTCTCTTCTCTCTTCACATTTCCTGTCGCCTCCCTCTCCCCCACCTGGTTTCATCTGCGCATCAGTCCTCCCTTATCTGGTTCCACCCATTTGCGTACCAACCTCTGTCTCGCCTCACCCTTTCACTTCTATTTACTGGCTACCTTCTCTCTAAACTCTGAATCCTAACGCAAGGTCTCAAACTGAAACATTGACCATCCTTTTTCCTCTGCAGATGGCTGTTTGGCCCCGTGTTCTTCCAGCTGTTCATATTTTCACTCCTGAATCCAGCATCTGCAGTCTCTTATGTCTACATTTATCTGTGTGCTATCGTTTTCTTAAATAAATCTGTACCTTTGTGTAAAGAAAGGGAGCACACTTCTTTCTAAAAGAATTGGTAAACATTGTACATCAAAATTGCTTAATTCAATTAGACTGAATTTATTTAAGCAATGAGAATGACTAAATATTCAGATATAATTCTTGGTAAGCAGTGAGTTCAGAAATATTTCTGATTGTTTTTTAAAATGCCATATTAAGTTTTTCACTGAAAGTTAGATGCCAAATAGATTCAATTGTTCGTGTACTTGAGTCAAACTTTTTACACAACATTGTCAAAGGTTTTTGCATGCCAAGTTATACTTAATATTAACTTCAATAAATTGAGAGCGATGTTAGATAAAGCTGAGCAACACAACAGGTGGTTCTCGTGTTTTCCTAACACGGTGAAGTAACCTGAGATTTAGCACCAGGGGGAAGATATTTATCTGATGGCTGTGTACAGTGAAACATTAGTGCCAATTGCAATATTTGTTTTTCTTTTAGAATGCTTTTATTTGATGTTGGTCAATGAAATTTGAAATGATTTATTGTATTCTTCCTGTCTCCTACTAGTTCGGATTTGTTTATTCACATCTATTTGTGTGATCCCAGTTGCCTATACCTGACAAATGCTTTCATTTTCTTCACAAGAAGTGTTCCCTATTCTTTCCAGCCTTCCCCTTCATTCTAACTGGAACATGCTGGTTGTGAAATCTTCCTATATCACGTTTAAAAGCATCCCACTTGCCAGTTGACCCTTTACCTGCAAACAGCTTTTAATCAATAAAATTCTGAAAATTCCCACCTAATACCATCAAAGTTGCCCTTCCCCCAATTTAGGACTTCCACTTTTGGACTATACTTTTTCATAGTTATTTTTAAATTAATAGAATTATGGCCATAGGTCCCAAAGTACTCCCCCACTGGCACTACATCGATTTACCCTGCCTTATTTTCCAAGAGGTGGTTGTGGAGGCCCAATATCTGGCAGGGCCTTCTACATACTGGTTGAAAATATTTTCATGAAAATATTTTTCCCTATACAAATCCTTAGCACAGTCGATAATTGGAAGTTAAAATCTTCCACTTTTACAACCCTTTTATTCTTGCAGCTTTCTGTGATTTAGCTGCATATTTCTTCCTCTAATTCCTGATGACTGTTATGTGGCCGACAGTACAATCCCATCAAAGTGATGGCGCCAGCGCCAGGGCCAGGGTCTCTGAGAAGTTGGAGAAAATTCTCAAGGTGAAAGGTTGGCAGTCAGAGGCCGTTGTATCTATTGTTACCAACAACATGGGTAGGAAAAGGGAAGAGGTCATGCAGAGTTAGTACAGGAGATTTTTGGCAGGAGATTAAAAGTAGGTCCTCAAAAGGCAGTAATCACTGGATTACTCCCAGTGCCACATACGAAAAGAAGAATAGGCTGATTAATGTGTGGCTAAGGGTGCACAAATTCATGTTTTTGGACCATTGGGATCTCTTCTGGGGCAACGGTGACATGTACGAGAGAGACAGTTTGCACTTGAACCATAATCCTCGGTGGAGATTTGCAAGGGCTAATCGGGTTTGTTTAATCTGGCCGGGAGAAGGGACCCAAAACAGGAGTGAGGCAGATGAGAAGTTTGAGGCAAATACAGAAGTTAAAGAGAGCAGGTTCAGTCGATCTATTCCGTACTTCACTATTCCTTAGTCCAAACTCGACGTGATTTAAAATCCTCCATGGTTTTGTACAATTATTCACCTATCTATAGGACTTGGTTTGTTGTATGTGTTTGTGTCAGCAGAATATATGGCTCCATGCAATTATCCAAGTCGTTAGAGAAAACCCACATAGGTAGATAATGGTTCACTGCCTCCCAATTTACTGAGTTATTTCATATAGTAAATAAGCTCATTAAAATTAATTTATAATTTAAATTCACAGCTGTGGGTTTGAGGATCAAGATAGTGTAAAGGTACATTTGAGTTTTGAAAGTAAGTAATCACTTTTTAGTATCTGGACATCCCTGGAAGGCCAGTGTTTACTGCACATCTTTACTTGCCCTTGAATTGCGTGGCCTAGTAAATCAATTCAGAAGACATCTATAGGTCAATCACATTGGTGCATCATGACAGGAGTCAAATTATGGTCAAAAAGGGTTTCTCACCAAAGGACATTAATGAACTCGATGGGTTTTATAGCAATCCACTATTTTTAAGAGAGATCATGAATATAATGACAAGTTAAGTTGAAAAATTTCATTTAAATTTCCCATTCTGCCACAGTCTGATATATCCATTAAGTCCAAGCCACTGAATTAATATCTGGTAATCTAACTACTACTCCACCACTGTAACTAGAAGTTGCCGGCTACAACCAACATATCTCACACACCCGGCTCTCCCGGCAGACCCATTGTCTCTGCGTGTTCGTGCCCCACCGAACTCATCTCCACATACCTTGACTCCATCCTATCCCCCTTGGTCAAATCCCTCCCCACCTTTGTTCTAGACACCTCAGACACTCTCCGCCGCCTCCACGCATTCCACTCTCTGGGCCCTCACCCCCTCATCTTCACCATGGATGTCCGGTCACTCTACACCTCCATCCCCCACCAGGATGGCCTCAAAGCCCTCCGGTTCTTCCTCGACCAGAGGAGCAACCTTTACCCAGCCACTGACACTCTCCTCCGCTTAGCGGAGTTGGTCCTCACCCTCAATAACTTTACATTTGACTCCTCCCATTTCCTCCAAACACAAGGCAGTAGCTATGGGCACACGCATGGGCCCCAGCTACGCCTGCCTCTTTGTCGGGTACGTTGAACAATCCTTGTTCGATGCGTACCAGGGCCCCATCCCCGACCTCTACCTCCGCTACATTGACGACTGCTTTGGTGCCACCTCCTGCACCCACACACAACTGACTGACTTCATCCACTTCACCACCAACTTCCATCCGGCACTCCAATACACCTGGACGATTTCCGACACTTCCCTACCATTCCTTGACCTCACCATCTCCATCGCAGGGGACAGACTCCTGACCGACATACATTATAAACCCACTGACTCACATGGCTATCTGGACTACACGTCTTCCCACCCTGCCCCCTGTAAAGACTCCATCCCTTACTCCCAATTCCTCCGCCTACGCCGCATCTGTTCCCAGGATGAGACATTTCATACCAGGGCATCGGAAATGTCCTCGTTCTTCAGGGAACGGGGATTCCCCTCCGCCACCATAGATGAGGCTCACACCAGGGTCTCATCCATACCCCGCAACACTGCTCTCTCTCCCCATCCCCAGCACACGCAACAAGGGCAGAGTCCCTCTGGTCCTCACCTTTCACCCCACCAGCCAGGCAAATACAACACATAATCCTCCGCCATTTCCGCCACCTCCAACTGTGACCCCACCACTCGCCACATCTTCCCATCTCCCCCCATGTCTGCCTTCCGCAAAGACCGCTCCCTCCGCAACTCCCTCGTCAATTCTTCCCTTCCCTCCCGCACCACCCCCTCCCCGGGCACTTTCCGTTGCAACCGCAAGAAATGCAACACCTGTCCCTTCACCTCCCCCCTCGACTCCATTCAAGGTCCCAAGCAGTCGTTCCAGGTGCGACAAAGGTTCACCTGTATCTCCTCCAACCTCATCTACTGCATCCGCTGCTCTAGATGTCAGCTAATTTACATCGGTGAGACCAAGCGTAGGTTGGGCGACCGTTTCGCCGAACACCTCCGCTCAGTCCGCCTTAACCTACATGACCTCCCGGTGGCTCAGCACTTCAACTCCCCCTCCCATTCCCAATCCGACCTCTCTGTCCTGGGTCTCCTCCATTGCCAGAGTGAGCAACAGCGGAAATTGGAGGAACAGCACCTCATATTCCGTCTGGGGTCCTTGCGCCCTTATGGCATCAACATTGAATTCCCCCAATTTGGCTAGCCTGTGCTGTCCCCTCCCCTTCCTTCACCCTCTAGCTGTCTCCTCCCACCCTCCCATCCGCCCGCCCTCGGGCTCCTCCTCCTCCCTTTTTCCTTCTTTCTTTCCCCACCCCCCATCAGTCTGAAGAAGGGTTTCGGCCCGAAACGTCGCCTATTTCCTTCGCTCCATAGATGCTGCTGCACCCGCTGAGTTCCTCCAGCAATTTTGTGTACCACCAACATATCTCTGTTGCTTGCCGATCAATTTTCAGTGGAGGTGTAAAATTTTCCTTTTCTGAATATAAAATGGATTGAAATAATTCAGGTGGTATCCATAGAGAAATCGAGTTACTCTAGCTTTACATTTCTAAGCTGAATGTCATTCTTTTCGGGGAGGGGAGGGAGGCAGAAATGGTCATCGGTAAACCGAGTGGATATAATTGTTTTAAAGTGTTAAAAACAATTCTCAATATCTTTCAGCTATACTGACGAGTAACATGTAAACTATATGTTTTGAAGATTTAGGATTCTGAACGTAAGCTATATGTAAGAAGATAGACAAATCTCCTGGAACTGACCAGGAATATCCGAGGACATTGTGGGAAGCTAGAGAGGGAATTGCAGAGTAATCATTAAATACGAGTGAGGTGCAAGAAGACTGGAGGGTGGCAAATGTTGTGCCTCTATTTAAGAAGGGCTGCAGGGAAAATCCTGGGAACTACAGGTCAGTGGGTCTACCATCTGTGATCAGAAACTTACTAGAGAGTATTCTAAGGGATAAGATATACATGCATTTAGATGAACTGGGGCTGATTAGGGATTGTCAGCATGGTTTTGTGCATGGGAGATGATTTCTCACAAATCTTACTGAGTTTTTTGAAGATCAGCTTTGGTCACCCTGTTTTAGGAAAGATGTTGTTAAGCTGGAACAGGTGCAGAAAATATTTACGTGGATGTTGCCAGGACTAAGAGAGAGGTGGAGCAGGTTATTCATTGGAGTGCAGGAGAATGAGGAGTGATCTTAGCAGGCAATCGAGAACCAGAGGACATAGGTTTAAGGTGAGGGGGGGGAGGATTTAAGAGGAGCCTGAGGGCTAAATCTTTTACACAAATCTTTTACACAATGTTTTGAAGAATTGACGCTGAGCTCTTTGTGCTGACCATCTTTCAAATAATTTAGATCAAAGAACTAAGCCCAGTAACCCATTGACTGGCCATTCTGTTCATGACTGACTTGGTTAATCTCTAAGTTCTGCTTGTGTATCATGCTATCACAAAATCTCTACTTCCTCCACCATGGCCCAACTCCTCAGCTTGAATGCAGCTGAAACATTTGCCCAAGCCTGGCATTCCATCTAAAACACTAATTATAAATACATTATGCCAACCATTTTTAATTATCTTCATTTTCTTCAGCCACCTTATTCCCACTGCCTTGGAGACAACCTCAGATTATCTCCATTATCTATATGCATGTCCCACTAACATGACTTTTCAGCGACTGTTTTTGACCTTCAAGCTCGAGGGAACTCGCCTGAAAAACCTTGAGCTGGATCGACCGTCAGCGATGAAACCGCGAGCCGGATCGACCGTCTGCGCACACACACACACACACACACACTCAGACTCGGACACAGACACAGACACAGACACACCGCAAAGGCGGGGGCAAGGAAAAGCGGGGGAGCGCTGTCTGAAATTTACACCTGCGATGAACAGGAAGGTAAAAGACTGCTGGCACAGTTACGGTAAGTCCTTTAGAGAGTGCGAGGGGGGGGAGAGAGGGGGCAAAAAGGGGGGGGGGGGGGGGGGAGAAGGAGTTGAGACACTTTTAAGAAGCCAGACAACTTTTAATAAAGTTTAGCTGGCATTTAACAATACAGGTCGGTTTACTTACCTTTTTTTTCTCAACGAGCTTTACCTTCGATTTCCTTCAATTGCTTTTGATTACCTACGATAGCATTCCGACCTACTACGACCTATGACTAAACCTACGAGTAAAAAAAATATCGATTTTTTTCCATGGCAACCTTTTTTTACTCGCGGGCATTTTTCAGTATGTTGAAAAATACGCTGCAACCCAGCTGAGGCCTCGAGTACGCGGGGACTACTCTCGAGCGTGAAGGAGAGTTACAAAGACCTCCGAGGACCTCATGTCGACCATGCTGCGAGTATGAGTTGAGGGCAAACTCTTCTAAACTCGCGAATTAGGTCGCCGCAGTGGCACAGGCCCTTAAGCATTCCTTTGGTCTTGTGGTTTTCCGAGGTGGAATTTTCTGAGAACTTTCCAGTGATTTGATTATTTAATCCTGTGCTGCCACACAAACCAGGTTTGATTTATTTGGTGTAGTAGAAATATGCTGTGATTTCATAGTGTGGGTGTTAACCGTACATAGTATTTTCCCCTTGTAGAGAAAAGTACTACTTAAAGCAATAATTATCCACTAATGCAGCCCAGTCTGAAATTCTTTCTACATCAGTTGAGTATGTTGGATAATATGTCATCCTATTAGGCAGAAGAGATTTAAGCGTGAAGGCCTTGTAATATTGTGATAAACATCGTGCTTGTACATGATCGCATAGAAAGAATGTGATTGCATAATGCATTTTTAATTGTCCTCGATCAATATGGATTGCTTTTTAAAAATCAACTATATAACTGAGGTGGAATTGGCCATATGGCTCCTTGAGTCTCTGTCATTCAATAATATTATAACTGATCTGATTATAATGTTAACTCCAGTGTTCCAAAAGAATAGGCAAAACAAAAAGTATCAGTGAAGTATTGAGAAGGATAATATGTGCAATAGATTGTAATGTAGAATCGGGTTGGCAGAAGTAAAAAATGGGGAAAGAAGACGCAGCTTGAGTGGTCTATAGGTCTCGAGTGTTGCCCTATGATATGACAAAGCATAAATAGGAAATATTGGCAATATGTTGGTAGCGGCCTTGTTGAAGTGAAGTGCCTTGGGAGGTAAAGTGTGAGTCTTTGGCTCAAGAGTCTTCGACGAGGAGGCTGAGGCTAGGAGGCTACACTTGAATCGGTTCTGTGTGTGTGTCTGATATTTAAACTTGTGACATATTGCAGTGCAGAAGGAGGCTATCGGCAGCAAAGAGAACGGAATAGGTTTCACTCAACTCTGAATGTGTCCCGTTTGTAATTTGAGATTTTGTCCACTGAAATAATGGCAGGCAAGTTGTTACAGTGTCCCTCTTGTAGGATGTGGGAAGTCAGGGACACTGCTGGTGCCTCTGACAACTACACCTGCGGAAATTGTGTCCAGGTGCAGCTCCTGAATGACCGTGTAAAGGAACTGGAGCAGCAGCTAGATGACAGGACCATCTAGGAAACCAAGAGTTTCCTGGACAGGACCTACAGTGTCACACTGAGGATACAAGAAGAGCGAAGGTGGCTGACAATGAGGAAGAGAAATAAACCTGGAGTGCAGGAGCCCCCGGTGGCTGTACCTATTGAAAACAGGTACACCCTCTTGGGAGCTGTCGGAGCGGACGACACGACAAGTTTGAATGACAGCCAGGGCTGTGACTCCAACCCTGGTGCCGAGGTTCAACGGGGAAGAGCGACGTCAGGCAGAGCCATAGTGGTGGGGGACACGATAGTCAAAGGTATGGACAGGCGATTCTGCAGCAGCAGGTGAGACTCCAGGATGGTGTGTTGCCTCCCTGGTGCCAGGGTCTAGGACGTCTCGGAGCGGCTGCACGGCATCCTCAAGAGTGAGGGGGGGTGCAGCCGGAGGTTGTTGTGCATGTTGGCACAAACAATATAGGTCGGAAGAGGAATGAGGTTCTGCAACACGAGTTTACAGAATTGGGTAATAGACTGAAATGCAGGACCTCCTGGGTAGTGACCACAGGATTGCTTCCGGTATCTCGTGATGGTAAGAACAGGAAGATAGGGGAAATGAATGTGAGGCTGAGCAGGTGGGGCAGGGATTCAGACTTCTGGATCATTGGGATCTCTTCTGGGGCAGGGGTGACCTGTACAAAAGGGACGGGTTGCACCATAACTGGAGGGGGACCAACATTCTAGCGGGCAGATTTGCTAATGCTACACGGGAAGGTTTAAACTAGATGAGCAGGGGGTGGGATCTCGAACAGGACAGAGGCATGTAAGAGGCTAGAAGTTGGTATGGAGGGTGGTGTGGGAAAGGTTTGTGGACAGAATAGGCAGGTGAAAGGCAGAGAGTGGGGAAGGAGGGCTGGTTTAAACTACTCATATTTTAATGCAAGGGGCCTGACGGATAAGACAGATGAGCTTAGGGCATGGATAGGTACGAGCGACTGGGACGTTGTAGCCATAATAATAATAATAATGGATGGGATTTATATAGCGCCTTTCTAATACTCAAGGCGCTTTACATCGCATTATTCATTCACTCCTCAGTCACACTCGGTGGTGGTAAGCTACTTCGTAGCCGCAGCTGCCCTGGGGCAGACTGACGGAAGCGTGGCTGCCAATCTGCGCCTACGGCCCCTCCGACCACCACCAATCACTCACACACACTCACACACAGGCAAAGGTGGGTGAAGTGTCTTGCCCAAGGACATAACGACAGTATGCACTCCAAGCGGGATTCGAACCGGCTACCTTCCGGTTGCCAGCCGAACACTTAGCCCATTGTGCCATCTGTCGTCCCAATAGCCATGACTGAAACCTGGTTAAGGGAGGGGCAGGACTGGCAGCTCAATGTTCCAGGGTACAGGAGCTTCAGGAGAGAGAGGAGTGAGAAAAAAAGAGAAGGGGGGGTGGTGGTTAAGGAGGATGTTACGGCAGTGATCAGAGGTCCTCTAGTGAGGCTATATGGGTGAAGCTGAGGAATAAGAAAGGGATGATCACCTTGTTGGTGGTGTTCAATAGACCCCCAAATAATTAATGGGAATTAGAAAAACAAATATGCCAGGAGATGCAAATAGCTGTAGGTCAAATAAAGTTTTTGTAGTAGGGGATTTTAACTTTTCCAATATAGATTGGGGAAATCATAGTGTGAAGGGATTAAATGGGCTGTTAGCGTGAAGGGCAAAGCAAGCAAACGTAAGGAAGCTTGACTGACGAGGGAAATTGAGGCGTTGGTCAAAAACAAGATGGATGCATGGGACAGGTATAGGCAGCTGGAATCAAGTGGAGGAGATTCGAGAACTAAGAAGTAAACTGAGAAAGGAGATCAGAAGGGTAAATGGGGCCAGGAGATAGCTCTGACGGGTAGCATTAAGGACAATCCCAAAAGATTTTATAAATACATAAAGGGGAAAAGAGTAACTAGAGAGAGAGAGAGAGTGGGATCTCTCAGGAATCAAAGTGGTCACCTCTGTGTGGAGCCACAGGAGACGGGCAAGGTCCTCAATGAGTATTTCTCCTCTGTATTTACCGAGGAGAAAGACTGTAGGTCGGAGGAACTTGGGGCAGTCAATGGAAGTGTCTTGAGAGCAGTCAGCATTACCGTCGAAGAAGTACTGAAGGTACTGTTGTGTATGAAGGTAGACAAATCCCCAGGGCCTGATTAAATATATTCGAGAACATTGCGGTAAACTAGAGAGGAAATTGCAGGAGCCCTTGTTGAAATTTACGAGTTGTCCTTAAATACAGAAGTGCCGGAAGACTGGAGGGTGGCAAATGTTGTACCTCTTTTCAAGAAGGGCTGCAGGGAAAATGCTGGGAGCTATAGGTTGGTGAATTAACAGCTGTAGTTGGAAAGTTACTCGAGAGTATTCTGAGGGATAAGTTATGCAGGCATTTGGATGGGCAAGGGTTGATTAGGGATAGTCAGCATGGTTTTGCTCGTGTCTCACAAATCTAATTGATTTTTTTTTGAAAACGTGACCAAAAAGGTTGATGAGGGCAGAGCTGTAGATGCTATGTACATGGATTTCAGTGGGGCATTCGACAAGGTTCCGCAAGGTAGTCTGCTCTGGAAGGTTAGATCGCATAGGATCCAAGGAGAGATAGCTGAATGGATAGCAAATTGGCTCCATGGAAGGAAGCAGAGGGTGATAGTGGCTTCTCAGACTGGAGGCCTGTGACTAAAGGTGTGCCTCGGGTTCAGTGCTGGGCCCGTTACTGTTTATCATTTACATCAATGATTCGGATGAGAACATACAGGGCAAGATTAGCAAGTTTGCTGATGATACAAAAGTGAGTGGTTTTGCAGATAGTGAAGATGGTTGTGAAAGATTGCAGCAGGATCTGGATCGAATGGCCAGGTGGGCAGAGGAATGGTTGATGGAATTTAATACAGAGAAGTGTGAGGTATTGCATTTTGGCACGTCGAACAAAGGCAGGGCCTACACAATAAATGGTAGACCTCTGGGTAGTGTTGCAGAGCAGAGGTATCTAGGAGTACAGGTGCATCGTTCCTTGAAGGTCGAGTCGCAGGTAGATAAAGTGGTCAAAAAGGCTTTTGGCACTTTGGCCTTCATCAGTCAGAGTATTGAGTGTAGAAGTTGGGAGGTCATTTTGCAGTTGTATGAGACGTTGGTGAGACAGTATTTAAAATATTGTGTTCAAAAGGGAACTGCAGATGCTGGAATATCGAAGGTACACAAAGTTGCTGGGGAAACTCAGCGGGTGCAGCAGCATCTATGGAGCGAGGGAAATAGGCGACGTTTCGGGCCGTTCGGGCAGTCTGAAGAAGGGTTTCGGCCCGAAATATCGCCTATTTCCTTCGCTCCATAGATGCTGCTGCACCCGCTGAGTTTCCCCAGCAATTTTGTGTACCTTTAAAATATTGTGTTCAGTTCTGGGCACCTTGTTACAGGAATGATATTGTCAAGCTTGAAAGGGTTCAGAAAAGATTTACGAGGATGTTGCCAGGACTAGAAGGTGTGAGCTATAGGGAGAGGTAGAGTAGGCTGGGTCTCTATTCCATGGAGCGCAGGAGGATGAAGGAGGATTCAATAGGAATCTGAAGGGTAACTTTTTCACACAAAGTGTGGTGGGTGTATGGAACAAGCTGCCAGAGGACGTAGTTGAGGCTGGGACTATCCTTTGTTCAGGAAACAGTTAGAACGGTACATGGATAGGACAGGTTTTGGAAGATATGGACCAAGCGCAGGCAAGTGGGACTAGTGTAGCTGGGACATTGTTGGCTGGTGTGGGCAAGTTGGGTTGAAGGGCCTGTTTCCACACTGTATCACTCTATGACTATGTGAGAAGAGAACTGCAATTATCAGGGGTTATTTTAATCCGTTTGTTAATTGGACTAAACAACCTGGCACAGGTAGCATGGAAAATAAACTTTTAAGGTACATTGGGGACTATTTCTTGGAACATGTGTTATGGAACTCATCTGTGAATAAACCATTTCAGGTTTGATTTGTGTAATTAGATAGCATTAGTAAGAAGTCTTGTAATTAATGATCCTCGAGGGAATAGTAATTGCATCATCGTAAAATTTCAGATTCTGTTTGAGAGCAAGTACCTGGACTAAATCAGGAGTGTAAATGGTGAGAAACCTTTTCTTTGCAGAAGTGTTTTTAAGGTAAGGATTGGGAGACTAAGAGAGGACTAAGAGTTTCGGCCGTGGAAAGGCATGGATTTATCAGAGATAGCCAGCATGGCTTTGTCAAGGGCAGATCTTGTCTGCCCAATTTGATTAAATCTTTTGAAGATGTAACAAAGTGTATTAACGTCAGTGCAGCTGGTGTGCTTTACATGTTCTTAGCACAGAAATGGGCCCTTTGTCCCAATTTGTCTACACCGACTAAGTTGCCAACCTGAGCTGTTTCCACTTGACTGCATTTGGCCCATATCCCTCTCAACCTTTCCTATCCATGTACCCGTCCAAGTGTCTTTTAAACTGTGCATTTGTGCCCACCTCTACCACTTCCCCTGGTAGCTTGTTCAAAATACCTACCATCCTGTGTGTGGGAAAACATTGTCACTGGGTCCCCTTTAAATCTTACCCATATCACTAACTCTGTGCATTGTAGTTTTAGACTCCCTTTCTCTGGATAAAAGACTGTGACCATTCATCGTATCCACAACCCTTATGATTTTATATATCTCTAGATGGTCACCACTTAACCTCCTACCCCACAGGTAAAAAAAGCTCCAGTCCATCCAATCTTTTCTTATAATTCAATGCCACCAGTATCACCTATATTTACGCATCCTTTCTAGCTTGACACATCCTTCTTGTAGCTAGGTGACCAGAACTGCACATAATATGCCAAGTGTGGTCTCATCAACATCTTCTTCAGCCGTGTGTGGCATGACATCTCAACTCTTGTCCACAATGCCCTGACTGAAAAAAGGCCAGCATGCTAACTGCCGCCTTCACCACCCTGTCTCTCAGTGTCGCCACCTTTGGGGATCTATGTACTTGTGCCCCTTGGTCTTTCTGTTCCACAACACTTCACACAACAGGGCTCTTCTTCAGTGAGGCTTTCAAATTTCCACATGGGTAACTGATCCAAAAGGTTAGGCCTAGCCTATGGAATCCAGGGGAAGATGGCAAATTTGACCCAAAATCAGCTTGTCAATAGGAGACAGATAGTGATGGTAGATTGTTTTTGTGATTGGATGCTTACACTAATCGGGTTCCATAAGAATCAATTTTGTGAACCTTTCTGCTTGGAAAGTAGTTGAACTTAATGTGTTGGTGAAATTGGCTGAGAAATGACAAATGGAGTGTTGTCCTGACAAGTGTGATGTGATCCAAGTGTTCCCCAAGAGTCAATACCAGGGCAAACTTTGGTCCCATTATAATCATTCGGACACCTGCAGAATGTGGCATGGTCTGAATATTATAACTGGCTAAGTCGGATAACATCACTGGTAATAGTGCGGCCCTACCCGATGAAAATGAATTCTATGATCGCTTTGAGCAGAAGGCCATTGGGGTGATGACATCCATCCCATCAGACTCAAGTGTGCCAATTCCCAGAGTTACTGTTGCAAAATTAGATTGGCCTTCCTGAGGGTGAAGCCATGGAAAGCAACTGGCCTGGACAGAGTCCTTGGCCGCGTTCTTAGAAACTGCGTGGATCAATTAGCGGGAGTACTGATGGGCATCTTTAATCTCTTCTTACTCTGTTTTGAGATGCCCACTTGCCTCAAGAAGACCACTATCATCCCAGTGCTGAAGAAAAGCAAGATCTCATGCCTTAACAACTGTCCAGTGGCCTTGACATCTACCATCATGAAGCAGTTTGAAAGACTGGTTATGGAACCCATTAAATCTAGTCTACCCAGCAACCTTAACCCCCTGCCGCCACAACAGGTCCATGGCTGATACCATCTCCCTGGCCTTACACTCATCCCTAGAATACGTGGATAAGAGAGATTACTATGTCAGACTTCTATTCATGGACGACAGCTCGCTTTTAATATCATGAATCTATCCAAGCTTATCTCCAAACTCGTGGAACTTGGAGGCAGCACTCGTATCTGCAACTGGATCCTTGACTTCCTGACCAACAGACCACAATCAGTGAGGATAGGGGACAAATCATCATTTATGATAATCCCCAGATAGGAGGAAAGGGTGAAAGGCAAAAGAAAAATTGCAATTTTACAGCGTAGGATGAAAAAAATGAAATGTGTTTTTAGAAATGTCATCATCAGTTAGGTTTATTATTGTCAGCTGTATCCAGCGATGCATGCTTAGTTTCGTTTTAGTTTAGAGATACAATGCAGAAACAGTCTGCGCCGACCAGCATTCCCCGCACACTAGCACTGTCCTACACAATAGGGACAATTTTACATTTACATGTTTACAAAGCCAATTAACCTACAAATCTGTACATCTTTAGAGTGTGGGAGGAAACTGCAGATCTCAGAGCAAACTAATGCAGGTCATGGGGAGAACATACAAACTTCGTACAGACAAGCACCCGTAGTCAGGATTGAACCCAGGTCACTGGCGATGTAAGGCAGTAGCTCCATCGCTATCCCACCATGCTATCCAATGAGATCTGATAATACTATACTGGAATATAGTCAAGTCAACTTCGTACAGTAGATAGGGCAAAAGATTGCAGAATTTAGTTCTCAGCATTGTAGTGCATCAGTTCCATAGACAATGTCCACAATGGGGTAGAGGTGAATCAAATAACACCCTAGCTAATGGAAGGGCCGTTCGGGTTATTAATACCAGAGGGAAAGAACTATTGCCCAGATACTTGTTACCCCAAAAATAAGTTGAATATGGAGTCTAAAAGGCTATAGACTGTTGAAACGCAATACACCTTGTTATTCCTTGAACTCCATGTAATCTGACCTTCGATTTCTGTTTGGTTATCAGTTAGACTTTGGCCTTATTATTACTTCATTTCACTTTCTACAAAATATCACACATGCTGGAGAAACTCTCCTCAATGTGCCATCAGATATCTGGAATATTAGTACATTAAATCAACAGCCATATATGTGTATGTTTGTCAAGCTTTAGGAATCTGAGTTTAGTTTACTGTAGCGAGGTCAAGTGAAAAGCTTTTGTTTCATGCTAACCAGTCAGCAGAAAGACAATACATGATTACAAACAAACCATCTACAGTGTATAAATACATGATAAATGAAATAATGTCTAGTGCAAGATAAAATTCAGTAAAGTCCAATCAAAGATAGTTCGAAGGCCTCCAATGAGGTAGATAGTAGTTCAGGACTGCTCTCTAGTTGGTGGTTGGATGGTTCAATTGCCTGATAACAACTGGGAAGAAACTGTCCCTGAATCTGGATGTGTGAATTTTCACACTTCTATGCCATTTGCCTGATGGGAGAGGGACGAAGAGGGAGTTGCCATGGTGAGACTCATCCTTGATTATGCTGGTGGCCTTGCCGAAGCAGCGTGAGGTGTAAATGGAGTCAATGGTAGGGAGGTTGGTTTGTGTGATGGTCTTTTGTTCGATCTTGGATGGAGTTGTTCCCAAACCATGCTGTGATGCACCCGGATAACATGCTTTCTATGGTGAATCGGTAGAATTTGGTGGGAGTTGTTGGAGTCATGAAAACTTTCTACAGAGGTAGAGGTGTTGGTGTGGTTTTGTGGCTATTTCTTCAATGTGGGTTTTCCAGGACAAATTGCTGGTGATATTTACTCCTTGTAATTTGAAGCTTTCTACCATCTCTACTTCTGCGCCGTCAATGCAAACTAGAGCATGTGTAACGCTTCACTTCCTGAAGTCAATCACTATCTCCTTTGTTTTGCTGACAATGAGAGAAAGTTGTTGTCTAAGAACCCGTTTATGAGGTTCTCAATTTCCTTCCTGTACTCCATCTCATCATTATTTGATTTCTGGGCCACAACGGTGCTCTTGTCTGCGAATTTGTAATTGGGTGATATTGTGGATAGTGAAGATGGTCGTCAAAAATTGCAGCGGGATATTCAGCCTTCCCGTCGTGTCGTGGACCGAACTCGACGAAACACCAGTGAAGAGAGATGCCCATTTAATAACCCCAATGATGTACTTGCATCTACACAATCAGTCTCTATGTCCTTGTGAACACATAGATAGCTTAACATTGCATATGGAGTTAGTTATTGTCCTAAGTATAAATGTGCATAAGCAGTTTGGATACTACTACTTTGGTTTTGGGCTTTGTATTCTTGGTTGAGCGCTTATCCTGATGTTATAGCACGTACTTTGTGTTTTAATAATAACTTTGGTTGGTCAGGTAGGCTGAGAAATGTTTGATGGAATTTACTATGGAGAAATGTAAGGTGTTGCCTTTTGGAGTCTAACATGGGCAGGACCTACAGAGTGAACTCCCCACTCTGGGGAGTGTTGCAGAGCGATCTCCGAGTGCAGGTACGTAGTTTCTTGAAGGTGGCATCACATGTAAATAGGGTGTTCAAAAAGGCTTTTGGCACATTGGCTGGAGTCAGAGTATTGAGTATAGAAGTTGGGAGGTCATGTTGCAGTTATATAAGATGTTGATGAGGCTGCATTTAGAGTATTGTGTTCAGTTCTGGGCACCATGTCGCAGGAATGATGTTGTCAAGTTGGAAAGGGTACAGAGAAGATTTACGAGGATGAGGGTCTGAGCTATAGGAAGAGGTTGAGCAGGCCCTCTTTTCCTTGGTGGGCAGGAAGATGAGGGGTGATCTTATAGAGGTGTATAAAATCATGAGAGAAACAGTCAGGTAGATGTACACAGTCTCTTGCCCAGAGTAGGGGAATCGAGGACCAGAGGACATAGGTTTAAGGTGAAGGGGAAAAGATTTTATAGGAATTTGAAGGGTAACCTTTTCACAGCTACATGGATAGGACAGATTTAGAAGGATATGTCCAAATGCAGGCAGGTGGGACTAGTGTAGATGGGACCTATTGGTCAGTGTGGGCAAGTTGGGGCAAAGGGTCTGCTTCCATGCTGTATCTGTATGATTCTATGTCAAGGACGAGTGCTGACTCGTTGGTTCTACGAGTTTGGTGATGAGCTTGGATGGGATAATGGTGTTAAATAATGATCTATCTCTCTCTCTCTCTCTCTCTCCTTTTTCTTTTCCAAGGACTTTATTCAGCAAAAATGCATAGTACAGCACATCAAAAACACATTCAGACCTTACAATACATCAAGCAATCATTATAGTACAATGATGCAGTCATTATCTACAATGCTCTTGACCCCACGCAGTGACCGGTGCTCACGGAAGGCCTCCATAGTCCCCGTCGACACCGCATGTTCCCTCTCCAGGGACACGCGAGCACGGACATAGGCCCGGAAGAGGGGCAGGCAGCTGACTCTGGCGTGACCATCGTCCGCCAGCTGCCTGGACCCGCAAATGGCCATCTTGGCCAGGCCCAGGAGCAAACCGACAGGGAGGTCCCACCCCCCCCCCCCCCCGGGCGGTCCCACCCCCCCCCCCCCCCCCCCCCCGATCGGCTCTCCCCACTCCCTGCCTTGTGTCCAAACACCAGGATTGTAGGACTAAAATGCAACCAAAACTTGAGGAACAACCTCTTCAGATATTGGTACAGGGGCAGGAACCTCACAAACTCCATATATGCGTGGAACACGGTCTCTTCCTCGCCGCAGAAAATACAGGCGGTCGGCGAGCCCGTGAACCAACTCAAAAGTTTATTACACGCCGCCGCTCTGTGCAACTCTCTCCACCCCAGGTCCCCAATGTAAAGAGGGATGACTCCCTTGTAGAGAGACCTCCAATGGGGACCGCCCTCGCCTTCAGGTGGGAACGACCGCCAAGGTGTGTCGGGATGGAAGACGAAGGCAAGGAGGTTCAGAATGTGCAGGAGAATTCTGTACAGTATGTGTCTCTTTGCATCACAAAACGGCACACTGGGCGTCTCGGAAAGGCGGCTCAAGTTGTGTGGAGCCGGCGCCTGGGAGCCGGCGCCTGGGAAATATCCCGGAGCCTAGACCCGATGAGTAAATCCAACGGAACGGAAGCAAGCACAGTCAGAACCATTCCAAGCTCACGCCTCTCGACACCCGCCATGACAGGGTGAGGACTGGCCACCCTCGCAGCCACAACATCCCCCTCCCCCTGAAAACAACCAAACTCCTCACTCTTAGCACATCATGATAGAAAACAGGCAAATAAGGTGTGTCGACTGATGCCCGCCACCGGGAGCTGCGAAACCCCCCTTAGGCAACAACCCTGGCGGAAAAAATACGTGGCCAAAGTGTGCCACCTGGGTGGGGGGGGGGGGTGCGCCGCATACATGTATCTCCGCAGAGTCCTGAGACGGAGAGCCGCCTGGGTACGCACGCATACCAAGGACTGGTTGACCACCTCCAACGGGAGACTCGGGATCGCTGCGGAAACCCAGTGCTTCCTATCACACCAAATGAAATCCACCAGCTTCTTCTGTACTGCAGTTACAAAGATAGAGGGCGGGTCAAGAGTAGCCAGCCGGTACCACAACATGGAGGCCACCAGCTGTTTTATGACCAGCACCGTACCCTGGAATGAAATAACTCTAAGCAGGCCTGACCAGCAATCCAGCCGGCCGACGACTTTTGTCTCCAGCTCCAGCCAGTTCTCCGGCCAAGCATGCTCTGTGGGACTCGGGTAGACCCCCAGGTATAGGAGGTGCGTGGTGCTTATTCTTCTAATTATTATTCTGACGGCTCATGGGCTGCACAGACCTTCAAGGGTTACAAGCGCTGCGGTTGAAAGGCACGGAGAATTATACCTACCTAAGAGATTGATCTCTTAGATAGGCATAATTCTCCCATGGCTTTACTATTTATATTTAGTTAATACCATTTTATAATTTTAGTCAGGGTAGGCAGTGCCTACCCTGACGGCACGTGCTTGACGAAAACCCACCTCTTGAAACTCAAGATCCCTTTGAGACGGGTCACTTCAGGGGTGCATAAGCCTAATCAACCTAGACCGCACCTCCCCAATCTTTGTCAGATGTGGACGATGTTGCGCATCCCGGATGAACGTGGGACCGTTCCGCAGGAAAACCAGTTTCACCATGGACACCCACGGTTCCACCGGTACAAAGATCCCCCCAACTGTGATCCCCTTCTCCACAGCTAAGGCCACATCCTCCTGGGACTTTAGTATCATCCCACACTTCCCTCTTGCAACCTCGGCAGAGGCAATTACATCCTTCTGGAAAAGGTCATGCATGCCCTTCGTTACTGCATCCCTGCTCCACAGGTACCCGGTTTGGACCGACCGGGTTCCCGTATTTTCTACCACCCAAGTCAACATAAGGCTCATCCTCGATTGGCCCCGAAGCCGCAGCCGAAACCACAGCTGTGTAACTCCGAGCCCGAGACCGAGCCCTCGCCATCTTAACAGTGGCACAAACCAGCACCAGGGACACCAGCAGTCTCAGCTCAAGAGCGATCTCAGAGACAGTCACAGTCCGAAAAAGCAACAGTAGCAGTTCTCTCCAGCCGAGTAAGGAAAATCCCCACGCTCAACTCCACAGCCGAGAGCAGCTCTTGGGAGGCTTTTCACAGCCCTTCCGAGTTTCTGGAAACTGCCGGAAGCGAAAAGTACCTTCTCATTAAGCCCAGGCAGCCTGCTCTGGGCAAAACGGTATCTGGTGTTAGAAACGACAAAAACACCGCAGTCTTTCCTACCCCCCGATCTCCAGGCACTCTTGGCAGTCCGCCATCCACAGCTGCTCCCACGGCGCTCCAGAAGATCGCAGGAATTCCTCACTAAATGGAGAAATCCTTTAACAAAGCAAAGTTTCAGCAGTCCAACGCTAAGTCAAACTTTGAAATCTCACTGCCCGTAGTACTATATTGACCAAGGGTTATATTTGATATTCTGACTTTGTATGCCAAATCCCATTTTTACATAGCATATCCTTTTTTAATCAATTGACACATACCAATGGCAAAATCCAGCTGGCGCTGCTGAACTTATTTCCCTAAAATCACAAATATCCCTTTGTTCTTACAAAGAATTAAGTGCCTTATGTTTTATTTCAAATGTTAACACAATACTTTTTAAAATGGTATCAAAGGTTTGCAGTACCTGGAGAATTGGGGTTTTGTTACGACGGTGATAGTAATGTTACATTCTATGCATACAGCAGCAACAAAGGTATAACTGTACATATTATCGTAGTGTTCTTATAATATTACATTTTAAATTGAAAAGGTTACTAACACTCTGCACGTGGAAGCAAAATGAAGTTTCCATGCTGTAAGACAGTCTATACAGTGCCCTCCATAATGTTTGGGACAAAGACCCATCATTTATTTATTTGCCTCTGTACTCCACAATTTGAGATTTGTAATAGAAAAAAATCACATGCGGTTATAGTGCACATTGTCAGATTTTATTAAAGGGTATTTTTATACATTTTGGTTTCACGATGTAGAAATTACAGCTGTGTTTATACATTGTCCCCCCATTTCAGGGCACCATAATGTTTGGGACACATGGCTTCACTGGCGTTTGTAATTGCTCAGGTGTGTTTAATTGCCTCTGTAATGCAGGCATCCAATGGCTGTTGGTTAACCCCCTCAGTGCCGGCAAAAGCCGAGAACCAGTGATCACAGGGATACACATAAAATGCTGCGGTAACTCAGCGGGACAGGCAGCATCTTTGGAGAAAAGGAATAGGTGATGTTTCAGGTCGAGATCCTTCTCCAGAGATGTTGCCTGACCCGCTGAGTTACTGCAGCATTTTGTGTGTATCCCCGTTGATGACTGGTGCTCGGCTTTCGCCAGCACAGAGGGGGTTAACCGACAGCCACTGGATAAGGCAAGAGGTGCAACTGACTGTCCCCGGCCCGTCAGGGAACGGGTTCCTTTGGAGTTGGAGCAGAGTTGAGCTGGAGTTTGCGCTTCTTCTACGAGCTGGCTGTAAGCCTGGGGCCACCAATGCTCTGGGCTGGTGTCCCATCAGTCCAGGGTCACCCCGGACATCTCTGGCCGACCTCGGACAGGGATGGGACACTTGGGAGGCGACGGGAATGGTAGTGAGACTCCACTCACAAATCTGCCTCCTGGGGTTATGCAGGAGAGGTGTGTGGTTGGCGCATCGGGTAGCGCCACGAGCGGCAGCCTCGCCAGCAGCGTGTCAGTCATTTCGACTTTTTTGTTTTTTTAGTATGTCTAAATGTATGTGTTAATGTTTCTCGGTATATTTTTATGTGGGGGGTGATGGGGGGGAAAGGGGGGAAACCGTTTCCAGTCACTTACCTCGACGGAGATGCGACTTTTCTCCTAGTCGCATATTCGCCTCGCTTGCGGCATAACAACTTGGATTGGTGCAGCCTTTCCCGGAGGCGGCCCAGAGCTTCAGCAGGAGGCGTGGCGCGGACTTCCAATGCGGAGCCAGAAGAAAGGCTCCGACCACCGGCCTGCTGACTTTAACATCGTGAAGTCGCGGTCTGCGGAGCTTCTAGCCACGGGTGTGGCGTGGACTTACCATCCCGGAGCCTGGGATCCCTTGCCGGGGATCACCAGAGAAGAGCTCCGACCGCTGGCCTGCCAGCGGCCTATAACATCTAGAAGCCGCGGTCTCCAGTAAGAAAGTGACCGATTCGGGCACTCCAAACAGACGACGGAGCTTCGACCATCCCGACGAGAGGGCCTGTACATCGGGCGGCTACGGAGGGTCAAGGCCCCAAACACAGGTGAACAAAAGGAGGAAGACTGACTGAATTTTATTGCCTTCCATCACAGTGATCACTGTGGTGGATGTTTATGTTAAGTTCTATCGTGTATTGTGTTATTTTAATTGTTTGGCTGCATGCCAACTCAATATCACTGTACCTTGATTGGTGCATGTGTCAATAAATGTGAACTTGAACTTGGTTTGCCCCTGTATAATAAACCTGTATAACCCGGTAGGGCAGCCCATGTGAGAATGGAACCCATACACCCAGGCTGAGGGGGGCCAGTCCGTCATTCATTAGATTGTCGTCACTGCTGAGATTTCTGCATGGACCAGTGGAGAAGGGAGAAATGGTGTTGCTAACTCCAGTAGCAATTCAACAGCGCTAGCAGCACCGGAAACCCAGTTCGATCCTGGATACGGATGAGACGCGGGTCTGTATACATGCAGCAGCTCAGCTGCCGAAAATGTTTTTCTCGAGTGACCTATGACCTGGGCATGCACAGTCGGAATACCAAATTTGCTTATTGACAATGCATTTTATATGCTGAAGAGAAAACTGAAGGGGACTAGCCCCCAAAACAACCATAAGCTAAAGATGGCTGCAATACAGGCTGGCAGAGCATCACCAGAGAAGACACCCAGCAACTGATGATGTCCATAAATTGCAGACTTCAAGCAGTCATTGCATGCAAAGGATATGCAACAAAATACTAAACATGCCTACTTTCATAGAAACATAGAAAATATATGCAGGAGTAGGCCATTCGGCCCTTCGAGCCTGCACCGCCATTCAATATGATCATGGCTGATCATCCAACTCAGTATCCTGTACCTGCCTTCTCATAGAAACATAGAAACATAGAAATTAGGTGCAGGAGTAGGCCATTCGGCCCTTCGAGCCTGCACCGCCATTCAATATGATCATGGCTGATCATCCAACTCAGTATCCTGTACCTGCCTTCTCTCCATACCCCCTGATCCCTTTAGCCACAAGGGCCACATCTAACTCCCTCTTAAATATAGCCAATGAACTTGCCTCAACTACCCTCTGTGGCAGAGAGTTCCAGAGATTCACCACTCTCTGTGTGAAAAAAGTTTTTCTCATCTCGGTTTTAAAGGATTTCCCCCTTATCCTTAAGCTGTGACCTCTTGTCCTGGACTTCCCCAACATCGGGAACAATCTTCCTGCATCTAGCCTGTCCAACCCCTTAAGAATTTTGTAAGTTTCTATAAGATCCCCTCTCAATCTCCTAAATTCTAGAGAGTATAAACCAAGTCTATCCAGTCTTTCTTCATAAGACAGTCCTGACATCCCAGGAATCATTCTGGTGAACCTTCTCTGCACTCCCTCTATGGCAATAATGTCCTTCCTCAGATTTGGAGACCAAAACTGTACACAATACTCCAGGTGTGGTCTCACCAAGACCCTGTACAACTGCAGTAGAACCTCCCTGCTCCTATACTCAAATCCTTTTGCTATGAAAGCTAACATACCATTCGCTTTCTTCACTGCCTGCTGCACCTGCATGCCTACTTTCAATGACTGGTGTACCATGACACCCAGGTCTCGCTGCATCTCCCCTTTTCCTAATCGGCCACAATTTAGATAATAGTCTGCTTTCCTGTTTTTGCCACCAAAATGGATAACCTCACATTTATCCACATTATACTGCATCTGCCAAACATTTGCCCACTCACCCAGCCTGTCCAAGTCACCCAGCCTATCCAAGTCTCCTAGCATCCTCCTCACAGCTAACACTGCCCCCCAGCTTAGTGTCATCCGCAAACTTGGAGATATTGCCTTCAATTCCCTCATCCAGATCATTAATATATATTGTAAATAGCTGGGGTCCCAGCAGAGCCTTGCGGTACCCCACTAGTCACTGCCCGCCATTGTGAAAAGGACCCGTTTACTCCTACTCTTTGCTTCCTGTTTGCCAGCCAGTTCTCTATCCACATCAATACTGAACCCCCAATGCCGTGTGCTTTAAGTTTGTATACTAATCTCTTATGTGGGACCTTGTCGAAAGCCTTCTGGAAGTCCAGATACACCACATCCACTGGTTCTCCCTATCCACGCTACTAGTTACATCCTCGAAAAATTCTATAAGATTCGTCAGACATGATTTACCTTTCGTAAATCCATGCTGACTTTGTCCAATGATTTCACCACTTTCCAAATGTGCTGCTATCCCATCTTTAATAACTGACTCTAGCAGTTTCCCCACTACCGATGTTAGACTAACTGGTCTGTAAATCCCCGTTTTCTCTCTCCCTCCCTTCTTGAAAAGTAGGGTTACGTTTGCTACCCGCCAATCCTCAGGAACTACTCCAGAATCTAAAGAGTTTTGAAAGATTATTACTAATGTATCCACTATTTCTGGAGCTACTTCCTTAAGTACTCTGGGATGCAGCCTATCTGGCCCTGGGGATTTATCGGCCTTTAATCCATTCAATTTACCCAACACCACTTCCCGACTAACCTGGATTTCACTCAATTCCTCCAACTCCTTTGACCCGCGGTCCCCTGCTATTTCCGGCAGATTATTTATGTCTTCCTTAGTGAAGACGGAACCAAAGTAGTTATTCAATTGGAGGTACACACAATTGCTGGGGAAACTCAGCGGGTGCAGCAGCATCTATGGAGCGAAGGAAATAGGCGACGTTTCGGGCCGAAACCCTTCTTCAGACTCTAGTTATTCAATTGGTCCGCTTTATCCTTGTTCCCCATGATCAACTCACCTGTTTCTGACTGCAAGGGACCTACATTTGTTTTAACTAATCTCTTTCTTTTCACATATCTATAAAAACATTTGCAGTCAGTTTTTATGTTCCCTGCCAGTTTTCTTTCATAATCTATTTTTCCTAATTAAGCCCTTTGTCCTCCTCTGCTGGTCTCTGAATTTCTCCCAGTCCTCTGGTATGCTGCTTTTTCTGGCTAATTTGTACGCATCATCCTTCGCTTTGATACTATCCCTGATTTCCCTTGTTATCCACGGATGCACTACCTTCCCTGATTTATTCTTTTGCCAAACTGGGATGAACAATTTTTGTAGTTCATCCATGCAGTTTTTAAATGCCTACCATTGCATATCCACCGTCAACCCTTTTAGAATTAATTGCCAGTCAATCTTGGCCAATTCACGTCTCATACCCTCAAAGTTACCTTTCTTTAAGTTCAGAACCATTGTTTCTGAATTAACAATGTCACTCTCCATCCTAATGAAGAACTCAACCATATTATGGTCACTCTTGCCCAAGGGGGCACGTACAACAAGACTGCTAACTAACCCTTCCTCATTACTCAATACCCAGTCTAAAATAGCCTGCTCTCTCGTTGGTTCCTCTACATGTTGATTTAGATAACTATCCCGCATACATTCCAAGAAATCCTCTTCCTCAGCACCCCTGCCAATTTGATTCACCCAATCTATATGTAGATTGAAGTCACCCATTATAACTGTTTTGCCTTTGTCGCACGCATTTCTAATTTCCTGTTTGATACCATCTCCAACTTCACTAGTACTGTTAGGTGGCCTGTACACAACACCCACCAGCGTTTTCTGCCCCTTAGTGTTTCGCAGCTCTACCCGTACCGATTCCACATCCTCCAAACTAATGTCCTTCCTTTCCATTGCGTTAAACTCCTCTCTAACCAGCAACGCTACCCCACCTCCTTTTCCTTTCTCTCTATCCCTCCTGAATATTGAACATCCCTGGATGTTCAGCTCCCAGCCTTGGTCACCCTGGAGTCATGTCTCCGTGATCCCAACTATATCATAATCATTAATGGCTATCTGCACGTTCAACTCATCCACCTTATTACGAATACTCCTTGCATTGAGACACAAATCCTTCAGGCTTGTTTTTACAACACTCTTACCCCTTATACAATTATGTTGAAAAGTGGCCCTTTTTGATTTTTGCCCTGGTTTTGTCTGCCTGCCACTTTTACTTTTCACCTTGCTACCTATTGCTTCTACCCTCATTTACACCCCCCTGCCTCTCTGCTCTTGTACCCATCCCCCTGCCACATTAGTTTAAATCCTCCCATATTACATGACATTGCTGTGTCCCAAATATCATGGGGGGACTATGTATAAACACTGCTGTAATTTCTACGTGGTGAAACCAAAATGTAAAAATGGCCTTTAATAAAATCTGGCAATGTGCACTTTAACCACATGATTTTTTTTCTTTTACAAATCTCAAATTGTGGAGGCAAATAAATAAATGATGAGTCTTTGTCCCAAACATTATGGAGGGCACTGTAAGTACTTGTTACCCAACAAAAGCTGAGCATCTGTGGAGCTGCCCCTGTGCTGTTTGACATCAGGTGCTGACCACTCATTCACGCCTTTAAGCCCCTGTCTCACGGTGCGAGTCCACCCACGAGTGATCCCGAGTGAAAGAAAAAATCAAACTCGTGGTTGTGTACGAGATTCCAAGTTTATGTTCAAGAGTTTAACCAAGTTCCCACGTGTATGTCTAAGTTTGTCGTTTACTTCTCATTTCTGCGATGTTCCAAGTCGTCTCCCGAGTTACCAAGTTCCTCTCCCGAGTTACTCTTGAGCCAACAACGTCTACCGACGCGTGGAAAATCATCACATGGTAAAAGTGATGTCATGCAGTTTTTTTTTCACTATAAAAAGACCGAGCCTGAAGAACGATCTCGACCCGAAACATCACCTATTTCTTTTCTCCAGAGATGCTGCCTGACCAGCTGCGTTAGTCCATCATTTTGTGTCTATCTTTGGTTTAAATTAGGATCTGCAATTCCTTCCTTCAAACTTTTAGAGCAGTTTGTTTCAAGAAACAATCCTTCCAAAATTGCATTCAAAAGTCCATTTGAACTGCATTTGTTCAAGGTCTGGCATCAATCATAGGCTGTTTTTTTTTTTTTTGTCTGGAGGAACTGCAGATGCTGGTTTACACCGAAGATAGACCCAAAATGCTGGAGTAACTCAGCGAGACATGCAGCATTTCTGGAGAGAAGGAATGGGTGACGTTTCTGGCCGAATCCCTTCAGACTGAAAAAACCTTTCGACCCTTCTCTCCAGAGATGTTGCTGGCTTGGCTGAGTTACTCCAGCTCTTTGTGTCTAGTAAGATTGTTTTATTCCCTTAATTCATCTCTCATCAAAAAGTTGATAGACTTCTAACAAAAAGATTAGGTAAATTGAACATTAACGTTATCTTTCCCCCCGACAACAAGGTCCGTAGACCAGAGGGATAACAGTGTGTGTCTCTCTATAAAGCAGCGGCTCAAAACATTGGTGATTGGGCAGATCTGCCCAGAAACCACCCCTTTCACACTCACCCCAGCCCTGGGAAACAAAGTTTTCAGAGCCCTACAGTCACCACATCCCGCCTGCGAACCTCTGAATGAAAGACAAAGCTCAGATGTTCTCTTCAGCAGTGGTGTCCCAGAGTTTCCCAGTGCCTGGCCCAAGTTTTAATTTAAACTCGGGTAAACTGAATTTGTATTAAAAACCCGAATGCAATTGGCCCTTAATTGAAAATATGAGAATGTTTTCCGATATTGTACGGTAGACTTTCATCCGGTGTAGATACCATAACTGGTACCATAATTACAACTGGTTACATCAGTGCATTACATCATGAACTCTCCAAAAGCTATCGGCCGGGGCATGATATTTCATGAATATCCCGTAAATCAACGTCAGAGAGCTGACTTTCTGGCTTATCATTCTTTCAACGTGGAAGGAGGCCATTTGGCCCATCAAGGCGATGCCAGCTCTGACAGCAATCCCATCAATCACATTCCCCATTCATTTACCTGTAATTTATTCTCTCTCACATGCTCGTCAACTGTCCCAGATTCCATTACTCACCGACACACTCGGGTTAATTTACAGCGGCAGATTAACTACGTTCTTTGGGGATGTGGGAGGAAACCAGAGCGGCCGGGGGAATCCCGCTTGATCACAGAGAAAAGGTGTAAGTCGGACACGGACACCACCGGAGGTCAGGATCAAACCTTTTGATCGCTGGAGCTGTGAGAGAACCATGTGCAACCTTCTGCGCCACCGTTCCCAGGCAAATCAACTGCAGGATCCATACCGCATCTACGCTGCTGAAGCCAGAAAAACAATGAGGCAATTTTCCACACGGTTACTGGTGCCACCAGCTCCAGCCACCTTCAGTAAGGCACTGAAGCTGCTGTCAGCCACAGAGGGGAAAGTGTACAGCTCACCCATGTACCCTTCCCCTTCTCACCCCCACCCCATCCTCCCACCCCTTCTTTCCCTCGCATTATTTCTTGATGGCTTCTTTTGGAAGAAATCACTTTGAAAATTATTGTTTACCAACCCTTCTTGTATTTCACTGCCGAAGCACGGTTTGGTCAATGGGTCTTGTACCTGTGGTAGTTCAATTATTTGTTTCATTACGCAATCTTCACAATTTGCCTGGATATGTCACTATGTAAAGCATGTCAAGGTTTAATAGTAATTTACTGGTTACTTGAGGAAACCAAGTGGAGTGGACCCGGCAGTAATTTCAGGTGCTGCGTGCAATGTGCTTGCGAACACAAGACAGACCAACCAGCCGGCTTCACGGGGCCTCCCTGGAACTGTGGTGGGCTAGGACTGCAGGCTGGGTGATGTGTGAACCAACGGATATCCTACACACCTTGAAAAGTTAGGAGGCACCTTGGTGCTTGAAAGGAAATTATTCACCATCAGGGCATCAAGTGTACTTCACAAGTGGCTACAGTCTGGGCTCACAGCTGAAAGTCTCCTTAACGCGGACAGACTGGGTGGAAAGCGATGCCTGAGAAAATCACCTGTATAAACGCATAAAATTTGTCGGATATAAATCCTGAGACGGGACACCTGTCCCATATATCTGCTTCTCCATAAAAAGTGCATTAATCTAACAAGAATTCACGGCATCGTTTCAAAGTTGTGAAGGGAACTAATTACCTCTCGTAATGTGGCTTTCCCCACACTGCATGGTTCATTCTTTTTGCCACTGTTTCTCAGATCCCCGGTGAGTGCTTTTTGCTCCATCACTGAAAATTTTCCATTAAGATTTGACTAATCTTCAACATTTCACTTCTGGCACTCGGGCCAAACCCATGAGTTACTCACGAGTCACTACGGTAAACTCACGGGCCACTACGTTCTTACAACGAGTTTAAATGTTTCAATTTTTAACTTCAAGAGTAAATTTGACTTGTGGAAATCTTTAAACATGTTTGAAATTTTTCAAGAGTTAACAAGTTTCACGGGTACCTGCCGTTAGCGCCACGAGTCGCTAAGTTGCGTCCACGAGTTCCGACGTTCCCGCTACGTTAATTGTACGTGATTACCACAAGTTTAATTTGTTTTAAACTCGGGGTCACTCGTGGGTCGACTCGCATCGTGAGACAGGGGTTTTACTGGAAGTTGTTCTGCAGTTGAATTTGCTTGGTTGCAGCTTATCTACAACTGAACAAGGAGTTGCTGCACATCAAGGAGCCAGGAAGTCTACACTGCAGACCCAGATGAAGCTGAGAAGTAGCATTAGGAGAAGAGTGCAAACTGTCAGATCCTAGTTCCAGTGTTGAAGTTTTGACCTCCAAAATGTCAACATAGAAACATAGAAAATAGGTGCAGGAGTAGGCCATTTGGCCCTTCGAGCCTGCACCGCCATTCAATATGATCATGGCTGATCATCCCTTGCCATAATCAACATACCATCTGACAATAAAACAGAAAAAGCTGGAAAAAACTCAGAAGGTTCAACATCATGTGTGGAAAGAGAAATGGTTAATGTTTCTGGTCTGGTACCTTCATCAGAACTGAGGAGGAGAGAAACAAGTTGGTCTACGTTAGCAGCAGAGAAGGTGAGAGAGGGCAGTGGCTGGAACAAAGGGAATTTATTTGAAAGGGTGAAATAAAGAGACAATTAAGAGGATATTAAGCTTTAAAATTAGATTTGTTCTCATTTCGAACAACTACTTGATCAATTCCACTCACTTTCTGTCATTTTGTGGGCAAAAGAATTATTTAACACAAAAATACAGCAAGGTGTTTTTCTGAGGATGTTAGTTCTTTGGAAACCTGTGATTTGCACTGCTGTCTTGCATGACCAGGTGAGCAGCTAAGTGAAGGGAGTAAGGGTGGAACCCCCCCCTTCATTGACAGGCGGGCTGACCTTCTATAATACATATATTGTGTGGATAATCTAATTATTTTTTGCTTTCGAGAAACCAAGGGATGATTCATTGGCAGTCTTTATAATTATGAATGATTTGGCAATAAGCACAGAGAAAATGTTGCACTTCTAGGGAAGTATATAACTAGCGACCCCTATTACAGGACAGTCACCAAGAAATCTGAGGGGGAATTCAGATGATCCTTACCCAAAAATAGCGAGACTGTGAACACATCAATAAATTAGTTGATGAAGGGACCTGTGTAGCTACATTAAGGGATGTTTGGATATGAGTAAAAAGGGAATGGAGGGTTACGCAGATACATTTAGATGAGGAAAGTTGGAAGGAAGGGTGAGTGGAGTATGAATGCTGGCATGGCTTTACTGGCATCTACATCCCATGTAATATGACTGTTTTAGAATTATGGTATGCCGCCCCCAGGTTAAGTGGCATGACCTACAAGGGCTATCATGTCATGACTGCAGGAGCTGCATGTTCAGCGATTGATGGGAATTGCATTCTTAGGACTCGGAGTGTTTCTCTGTTAAGGGCCTGTCCCACTTGGGCACATTTGCGCGTCATTTATGCGACATTATTTATGCGTCACAATGTGCGCATGGCATGCATTAAGTGTGTATGGCGTGTGGTGAGGCGTGGTGGCGTAGGCAGTGACACACGGTTGCGCGCGGCGCCCCAGGATTTTGGGATTCACAAAATCTTCGCGCACCACCTGCGTGACACGCAAATGATGCCCAAAATGGGACAGGCCCTTAAGTGCATTGGTGATGTGTCTGAAGCAGCAGTGATCTACAAATTGCTATAGTCAGGCTTCACCACCTGCCGTAATACGATGGCTCAGAAGAACAGATGACATTTTTATTCTACTGGCAGTAGGGTCTTGGCACATTACAGTGCATTCAGAAAGTATTCAGACCCCTTCACTTTTTCCACATTTTGTTACATTACAACCTTATTTAAAAATGGATTAAATTAAATTTTTTATCATAAAGCTACACACAATACCCCAGAATGAAGAAGCGAAAACAGGTGTTTAGAAATTTTTGCTAAGTAATTAAAAATAAATAACTGAAATATCACATTTACATACCGGTAAGTATTCAGACCCTTTGCTATGACACTCATAATTGTCTGTAGACCTCCGCATGACAGCCCGCTTGAAGTTTGCCAAAGGCATGCGAACCAAGATTCTCTGGTCTGATGAAACCAAGATTGAACTCTTTGGCCTGAATGCCAAGTGTCACGTCTGGAGAAAACCGGGCACTGCTCATCACCTGGCCAATACGGTAAAGCATGGTGGTGGCAGCATCATGCTGTGTGGATGTTTTTCAGCAGCAGGAATTGGGTGACTAGTCAGGATCGAGGGAAAGATGAATGGAGCAAAGTACAGAGAGATCCTTGATGAAACCCTGCTCCAGATCGTTCTGGACCTCAAATTGGGGCGGAGGTTCACCTTCCAACAGGACAATGACCCTAAGCACACAGTCAAGAGAATGCAGGAGTGGCTTCGTGACAAGTCTGTGAATGTCCTTGAGTGGCCCAGCCAGAGCCCGAACTTGAACCCGATCGAACATCTCTGGAGGGACCTGAAAATAGCTGTGCATCGACGCTCCCCATCCAACCTGACAGAGCTTGAGAGGATCTGCAGAGAAGAATAGGAGAAATTACCCAAATACAGGTGTGCCAAGCTTGTAGAGTCATACCCAAGAAGACTTGAGGCTGTAATCGCTGCCAAAGGTGCCTCAACAAAGTACTAAGGATCTGAATACTTGTGTAAATGTGATTTTTCAGTTATTTCTTTTTAATTACTGTAATAATATCTGAACACCTGTTATATTTTTTTATTATGGGGTATTATGTGTAGATTGATGATAAAAACCCCCGAATTTAATCAATTTTAGAAAAAGGCTGTAACGTAACAAAATGTGGAAAAAGTGAAGGGGTCTGAATACTTTCTGAATGCACTGTATATGACCAAATCTTTGCAGATAGGGACAGTTGGCTGCCATAAATTTACAGATAAAGTTAATTTCTACGTTGGCTAATTAACCACCTCTACACTTTAGTGAGGAATTTCTAGAGGATGGGTGAGGAAAATGAGAATTGCACCTTCCCTCATCATCTAATGTCCTTCAGCGTGTTGCCATTGCAATCAAGATCTCTTTTGCACCTGGGCATGCAGAGCAGTTTGTGGGGCTACCACAGAAGCATCCAGAGGTTTGACGTGAATGAACTTTCTTAGTGCATGTTACCAGTTTAGAATTCAGTTTGCCACTGGATTTCGGGACCGTTGCCGTTGACCCAGATGCTTATATCTAACTCTTGCCAACAAAGTGGTTGATTCCACATATAGTACCATACCGGCTATGTTTTTTCTCGTGAGTAGTCCACGCTATTTCTTAATCAGAAAGTTTTAGATAAAATTTCAAAAGGAATGGTTCTACCTCCTTTTCCAGTTTTGAAGTAATTAGCCTGGACTATGCTAACTAATCTATTGAGTATCCAATACATTTTTTTCCTTATTCCAAGCTTTAGGATTTGTAGGATTCACTTTCACATTTCAGAGGGATTATTTGCAGTATTCATGTATCTCAGTATCCAGTAATTAGAGTATTGCATGTTGTTTTGGAGATACAGTGTGGAAACAGGGCCTTCGGCCTACTGAGCCAACGCCAACTAGCGATCAACGGGGAACTATCCTGCACACCAGGGACAATTTACAGGTTATTTAACCTACAAACCTTCAGGTCTTTGGAATGTGGGAGAAATCTGGCGCACCCGGAGAAAACCCGCGCAGTCACAGGGAGAACGCATAAACTCCATATAGACATCACCTGTAGTCAGGATCAAACCTGGTTCTGCGATGCTGTAAGGCAACAACTCTACTACTGTGCCACCACTATTTTGTTGCATAAACATACTCTTTCTTTGTTTTTTAATATACTCTTTTATTGGCATTCCACACCAAACACATTTCCATAAAACGGGTTTCAGGTATAATGCTATATGTATACATCATCCACTTATGTTTGTCTTGAATTGCCTCTTTTTGAGATTTGTACAAAACAAATATAGGAACAGGAACACAGTAAAAACTACAAACACTTAGGGAGTGATCCTTTCTTTACCATATAATCAAAAATTTGTAAAAATAAAGTCTGGCCTATGAGGCGTTACATATTTAACCCAGTTTTCCCAGCGTGACACAAATAAATCCAGTTTAAAGTTAACATATGCTGTTATTTTCTCCATTTTATAAATGTCCATTGTGATGTCCATCCATGCATTCAGAGTTGGTGTGATTCCTGTGATAACAAAGACAATAGACAATAGGTGCAGGAGTAGGCCATTCGCCCCTTCAGCCAGCACCGCCATTCAATGTGATAATGGCTGACCATCCCCAATCAGTACCCCGTTCCTGCCTTCTCCCCATATCCCCTGACTCCGCTATTTTTAAGAGCCCTATCTAGCTCTCTCTTGAAGGCATCCAGAGAACCTGCCTCCACCGCCCTCTGAGGCAGAGAATTCCACAGACTCACCACTCTCTGTGAGAAAAAGTGTTTCCTTGTCTCCGTTCTAAATGGCTTACTCCTTATTCTTAAACTGTGGCCGCTGGTTCTGGACTCCCCCAACATCGGGAACATGTTTCCTGCCTCTAGCGTGTCCAAGCCCTTAACAATCTTATATGTTTCAATGAGATCCCTCTCATCCTTCTAAACTCCAGAGTGTACAAGCCCAGCTGTTCCATTCTCCCAGCACACAACAGTCCTGCCATCCCGGGAATTAACCTAGTAAACCTACGCTGCACTCCCTCAATAGCAAGAATGTCCTTCCTCAAATTAGGGGACCAAAACTGCATACAATACTCCAGGTGTGGTCTCACTAGGGCTCTGTACAACTACAGGAGGACCTCTTTGCTCCTATATTCGATTCCTGTCTTCCCATTCTTGCCCCTATCATCAGGTCAGTTATTCTCAATAAATGTTATATTTGACAAATTAACAGGGCTAAATAAGTATTTTTCAGAGGTGCTGTTATCTTATGCTGCCATTCAGGATGGTGTCGTCACCAGAAAATCCACAAACATACTCCTTCAATGGGCAAGTGGAAGTTGGCAGCCACATTGCACTAGGCTAATAACCTTTCAGTTTATAGTCTTTGCTCTTCCTCATTCCTTCCACTTGTTTTGTCTAACAGACTGTCTATCTATTCCTTGCAGAGTGACTCTACATAGTTACGTCTACACAACTCGGTGAAAGGATGTTCTGCTTCAAGGGTGGCAAACTCTAATGCAGTTGTCTCATTTAATCACCCATGCCCAGGTAAGTGAGTTAAGTTATGTCTTATGCTGTGAGGGTAATCTGGTTAACATTTGATTTTAAATTTCAGAAAATATTAATTTAAAAGTAAAAGCACAATAACCCAGTAAGAGGATGTACTGTGCTTTGATGACTATTGCCAGGAAGTTTGTAAATACCTTGAGAATTAGCATTAACTGTTGGTAAAGATATGGGAACACGATTTATAGATGTATGTTGCAACTGATTTTACATTATTTTTTAAAAGAAGTTGACTGAGATGACCTAGCATGTTACATTATAGGAGAAGTAAATACAGGCAAGAATTATTGCCTGTATAATTGGCATGTGTGTGTAGCATGTGTGTGTAGCAATGAGTCCTTCCAGGGTAGTTGTTGAAGATCTGTTTTTTTCTTTTCGATAATTAGTGACAGTGACAATCTTTCTTCCTCCCTTTATGATTTGATGAATAATTCACCCTCATTCAACAGGTCAAGCACCATCTGTGGTGAGGGAGCAAGAGTTAACTTTTCAGATCAATGATCATTCCCCAGTTGCAATGATGCTTGCCCAGAACGTCACTCTCAGATGCATCAGTGTGGCTAACTCCTGATTATTCTGTGAGTGACACTTCAAACACTTAATTTTAGAGGGAAAATGCATAATGTCTTTGCCAACATTGACCTGAAAGGTTAATCCTTTTTTTCTCTGTGCACACGCTGCCTGATCGGCTGAATATCTTCAGTATTTTGTTTTTATTTCCGTTTTCCCTATAATCTGCTTTTGCATTTTAATTATTGTTCTGTTCCTCCATGTCTCAATTGTGAAATCTTGTTAAGGATCTTCGCAGTGCTTGTTTCGTTCACTCTGGTTTACTGTTTGCCTCCACTGCAAAGTAAATGACATGCGCTCTCAAAAACTTGTAACAAAAAGTAAAACCTAAAGATACCAGTTAAGCCCACAGACTGCTGCAAAATCTGGGTTTGGGTTTTATTCTAGACTGTCCACCCCCACAGGAAGAAAATGATACCACAGCCGAGTAGTTTGGCACAAAAATATATCCCGCTGTTTTTCTCTTTGGTCAGTTCTATGATCCAGAGCTCCCAGCCTGGCTGCTAAAATCGTGAGGGATATCATTCTTTTGCATACTTTGCTGTTTGCATTATTAAAATGTTTAATTTGTTGAGTGAATTGATAAAACTCTCCCAAATTTGAATTTGTTACACAAAGCGCACCTTCCCCTGTCTGCCATCATGGTGATGAGACAGCTTGATTTTTGCCCCTCAGTGCCTTGGCCTGGTCAGTGGAGAGATTGCTTGCTATCACTTGAGATATTGGGGCACTCACTAGTCTCGCTAAATGAACATTCGAGTACTATCGTACAATTGTCGTGGCCTGCGTTTGGGCCAGAGCGCAGGGGATAAAGCTCGCCGCTCAGTTGTTGACAACCTCCTGGAGAACTGTGACATACTATGTATGCAAGAGACATTCTTAGCGAAGCAAGACTTGGACAAACTCAATTCTCTCAATGACAACTTTCATGGGGCTGGGGAGTCTACAACTGACCTTGGCATGGGAATAGTCAGAGGTAGGATACCAGGTGGTGTGGCTATTCTATGGAACAAGAAGCTTGACTCATCAGTAAATGTGATTCGGCTTGATGTTGACTGGTGCATTGCCATACACTTTACTCACAACGACAAGGAATTTGTTATCCTGAATGTATATACACCCTATGGATGCCATCAGAATGAGGATGAATATTTAAATAGACTTGCTTTCATCTATTCTTTCATTCAAAACAATAATTATTGTAGTGTATATGTCATTGGGGATATGAATGCAGATATCTCAGATAGGAACTCATTATTTGCCAATCATATGGCTCAGTTCTGTCAAGATAATAATTTAATATTGTCAAGCAAAGTGCTTTTACCTACAGATAGCTATACTTATATTAGTGAGGCCTGGCACACCACATCATGGCTGGACCACTGTATTAGTACAGCTGATGCACATGCCTCATTGGGGTGTATGAGCATTCTGTACGGGGCAGCAATGACTGATCATATACCTGTTGCTATGACAATAAATGTTGAACACATACCTGTGGTATCCAGAGATAGAAATAGCTTTAATACAGAAAAACTGGACTGGTCAACGCTTACAAAGAAAGACATCCTAGCCTATTATGCCCAGACAGATAAATCCTTAAGCAATATTCATCTACCTAAAGATGCAATAATATGTAGTAATGTTAATTGTAAAGATATCAAGCATAGGAGAGATAACTGCTCCATGTATAATGATATAGTAAGCGCCTTATATGTAGGCAGTAAGCCCTACTGCAAGCATAAAAATAAGACACATAACATCAGACCTGGCTGGAATAAGTATGTAGCTGAGTATCATACTGAAGCCCGTGAAGCCACCAATCCATGGGCTATGGCAGGTAGACCCAGACAGGGGCCTGTGTTTGAGTACAAGAAGCTCACTAATGCAAGGTATAAGTATGCTGTTCGCTTCATCTGTAAAAATGAGCAAGCTATGAGGGCTGATTCCATGGCTAAGAAGCTGCTAAGTAACAATGCTACAGATTTTTGGAAGGAAGTGAGAGCTCTTAACAGTTGCAAAACATCTCTACCATGTACTGTAGATGGAAGCTCCGGAACAGCTAATATCGCGGAGTTATGGCGACAACATTATAGCACTTTATTCAACTGTGTCCAAGGTGACTTGTATAGGATTGAGAGTAATGACTCGATGGTGATTATGTCACATGAGGTGTATCATGCCATGAACAAGCTGTCCAACAACAAAGCAAGTGGCTTGGATCATATCTCTGCTGAACATCTTAAGTATGCAAGTATGAGGATAGCTCCTCTCCTAGCTATTTGTTTTACTGGCTTTATGATTCATGGCTTGTTACCAGACTCAATGTTGTCTGTCCTGTTAGTGCCAGTCATTAAGGACAAAGCTGGCAAAGTAGGCAGCCTAAATAATTACAAGCCCATAGCTTTAGCCAGCATATTGTCAAAAGTTTTAGAAAGAGTTCCGCTGGATAGAATAAATGAGTTTGTTAACTCCACAGATAACCAGTTTGGCTTTAAAGCTAAACTTGGCATTGACTTATGCATATATGCCCTAAAGGAGATTGTAAACAAATATAGAGGCAAAAACTCTTCAATCCTTATGTGCTTTATTGATGCTTCCAAAGCCTTTGACCGTGTTAATCACAGAAAGCTGTTTGGTAAAACGAGTCAAAGAGGGGTGCCTGAATACATTGTTAGAATTCTGGCCTACTGGTATGCCCACCAGACTATGCAAATAAAATGGGGCAATAGGGTCTCAGCCCCATTTGGGGTTAGCAATGGTGTTAGACAAGGGGGAATTTTGTCCCCAGTCCTTTTTAATCTATATATTGATGATCTGTCTAAACAATTGGAAGCCTGTAACACTGGGTGCGTGATTGGTAATATTTTAGTGAACCATATTATGTATGCAGATGATCTTGTGGTCTTTAGTCCATCTAGCGCTGGTCTCCAGCAGCTCCTTACTATATGTTCTGTGTATGGTGTGGAACATGACATTAAATATAATGCTAGTAAGAGTGCTGTTATGGTCTGTAGAACCAAAGAGGATAAATGCCTAAAATATCCTGATTTTAAATTGTCTGACAACAATCTTAGTGTCTGTAATAAGATAAAATATCTAGGGCATATTATTACAGAACAAATGACAGATGATGAGGATATTTATAGGCAACGACGCATGCTGTATGTACAGGCAAATATCCTCTTGCGTAAATTTGGTGCGTGTGCAGATGTGGTGAAGATGTCGCTATTTAGAGCATACTGCACACCACTCTACACTGCGCACCTATGGTCGAACTATTTAAAGACAAGTATGCAGAGACTAAAGGTGGCTTATAACAATGCCATGAGAACACTGCTAAGGCAACCTAGATGGTGTAGTGCCAGTAATATGTTTGTGGCTGCAGGAGTCAGTACTTTAGAAGCTATCCTAAGACACCACATGTATAAATTCATTTGCAGGATAAATGACTCTAAAAATGTGCTTATTGTGGCCTTGACAAACATAAGGGTTAGCACTACACGCTACGAATCCCAGCTGTGGAGACACTGGTATTGTTGTCTCGTTGTAGGACATTGATCATCTTTTTATCTGGATTTTTAACTTAAGTATTGTGGGGGTTTTTTTAATATAAATTATGATATTTTATGTGATATACCATGATTTTATATGCATTTATGATATTTGATATGCAATGCATTTTTAATGTCATGTTGCCCCTTGTCTGGACCTTGAGTCCGTAATAAAGTTTATTATTATTATTATTATTATTATTATTATTATATTGGTCTGCAGGTGATGCTTTGAACAAAACGTGATGGTCTCTGAGTGACAGAGGGACGTGCCATTTTATTGATGGAAGTTGGCTTCATTGCTGATGAGATGCTGCAAACATGTGGGCACTGTGGCGCACTAGATGTTCCATATAGCAACATTTTAAGCAAAGCTCAGTCCAATAGCATATGAAAATATTTTGGACTTGGAAACTTGATATTCATAACTTGGTGCCAGAGGGAGTGCAGATGCTGGCAATCTTGTGTCTACCAGAGGTAGTTGGGGATTGTGCAGAGTCTGAGAAACTGAGCCGGGCAGTGTAATTTCAGAATGTTCATGGAATGCATGGTTGAGTGACTAGAGAAAGTAGACCAATCATCTTAATATGTAGACTCTTTTTGTGAAGGCAATGAAAATTAGTTCTGCTGGAACTGGCACTGAGAAATATGCAGCAGTTCAACTGGTTCCAGCTGCAAAGATAAGCTTATTAAGCAAAGCAACAGGGCCAGTATTGGTGGTCACCTGATTGGTAGCTTGGCTTCCTGTTGTTTGTCATGCAAGGGAAACCTCACAACTTCCTTCTGCCATTTATGCAACCCACCGTCATAATTGGGCATTATTGGACATAATTGTAATATTTCTGAAGCAAACAGAACATGGTTGACAGAAACTTGCAACTTATATGTTCAGAGATGCAAATTAAACTGACTGAACCACCCCGGACAGGTGTTCTGAATGCCATTGAAGTTAATGACGCCAAATGGTGCCACACAATGCATGTTGAGTGATATACATTCCATGGATGGTTCCAACTCTGCCATTCGTGCATAATGGGAAGGGCACACTGTCGATAATGACAGCAGGAATGAGTGATAAATTACGGACATATTTGAAAATTGCGGATTACAAAGTTTAAATGTTGAAAACTGATGTCTTCAAAACCAGGGCAATTCAAAATATCAGGAAAGTGTGAAATTGAAGCTTGTAGTTCAACAATCAGAGCAGTCTCTGGTGGAATTGGATGGGATTTTGGCAGATTGAGATAAAGAACGCCCAAAATTGCTTCTGATGGGGAAAACCAAACACTCTGGAGAATCGGGCAGAGTTGAGAAGTGTTACAATAGCTTGCAAAGGTCATCCTTGAGGCCTGAGAAAAGCTGCCTGACAGTCAGCCCAATTATAAAATTCTGTCTTCTTCTTGCATATGGCGTGCACAGCCTAAAGTTGTAGGACAACTTGTTCTATTTGATTGTGCATGCCAAGTTGATTGCATTTGTCGAAACAGGGCGGACCACATGAAGGTTGCAATCTCTCACCCCATAAAATTATGTGAATCATCGGGAAGAACACACGCCAACTAACAACAAATTATTTTAAAGGATGGGGCTGTTCTCATTCTTTGCCCTGTTTTTAAAGCGTGAGGCAGCTATTGAATGAATTTAAACAAACTATTTGAGAGAAAAAATGAGAAGCATCTATGTGCAGTGCAGTGCAGTATCACAGTGAATTATAAGGCCCATTTCAAATATAATGGAAAATGTGGCCAAAGAATGACTTTCTTTGGAAGGAAAAAAATGCTTTCAGTCTGTAATGAAAGCTCTAAAGTTAGAGGGCATATGTTTACTGCAAGGGTTAGGAAGTGTCAAGAGTTTAGTTTAGAGATGCAATGCAAAATCATGCCCTTTGGTCCACCGAGTCTGCGCCGACAGGCAATCCCATACATCAGCACTATCCTACACACTAGGTACAATTTACAATTTTTACTGAAGCCAATCAGCCTACAAACTTGGGTGTCTTTGGAAAGTGGTAGGAAACCGGAGCAACCGGGAAAAACCAATGCAGTCACGGGGAGAACGTACAAACTCCGCATAGACAAACACACGTATTCAGGATCATAACCGGGATCTCTGGTGCTGTGAGGAAGCATTTTCTACCGCCGTGCCACCCAGACCAGAGGATCTGAAGATTTTTTCACAAAGAAATTGAGTTTTGGAGTTTGGAAAGCACTGTCTGAGGGGGTGGGGGAGCCAAGCGCTTGCAACATTTAAAAAATACGTGGACGAGCATTAGATTGCTCATGTATAAATGGCTGTGGATCAAGTTCTAGTAAATGGGACAAGTATAGTTGGGTACATGATGGTCAGTGTGAACATGATGGGCCAAAAGGTGTGTTTCTGTGCTGTATCATTCTATAATAAATTTGCAACCCAAGTCTTCAGATGGAACAAAGTTTTTTGGGGCAATAACTGAGCTGCAGAAAATGCCTGTATGAACACCGACATATATGACAGCGAATATTTTGGATGATTTGTCTTCAATGACATTGTCATGTGCAAGAACTAGTCAATTCTGTTTTGGAGCAGGAATTGGAGAGGTAGTGAGATTCATGTAGTTGGAAATGTAATTATCTGATCAAAGAAGATGACCCCTTTCAAGAGATTTCAACACATGTTTGCAGCTGATCTCTTGAAAATCTTTATGAATCCTACAGACATTTCACACCTTTTGGTGTTGTACTCATTGAAACTGAAAATTAATTGATTTTGGAATCACCATTGAAATGGAGTTAAGCAACAGAAATTAAGGGTCATCTCATGGTTATCCACTTTGTAGACAACATGCATCCTTGTGGAAATTAATTGAATCACTGGCTGGTTTTGTTATTTTTATTTGTAGTGATGCTATGTCCACCTTGTATTTTTCTGAAAACCTATAAATCTCTCCGAAAGTTCTTCTGGTCATTTTTTCATTCACCGGGTATTCACTTCCAGTGATTTATCATCATTTGAGAAGAACGTGTCAAGCAATTCACAAAATGGATATTAAGCAATGCACAAGGTGGATATCACTCCAAGGAGGTGAAGCAAGATTATAAACTTGCTTCCATATTAATTAAAGGTAGCCATCAATGCTGGAGAAACTCATCAAGAAACGCAGCACCTATGGAGCGAAGGAATAGGTGACGTTTCGGGTCGAGACCCTTCTTCAGACTGATGAGGAGGTGGGGGGCGGGAAGAAGAAAGGAAGAGGCGGAGACAGTAGACTGTGGGAGAGCTGGGAAGGGGAGGGGAAGGAGGGTGAAAGCAAGGAGTACCTGAAATTGGAGAAGTCAATGTTCATACCGCTGGGGTGTAAACTGCCCAAACAAAATATGAGGTGCCGCTCCTCCAATTTGAGGTGGGACCCACTCTGGCCATGGAGGAGGCCCAAGACAGAAAGGTCAGATTCGGATTGGGAGGGGGAGTTGAAGTGCTGGGGCACCGGGAGATCAGGTTGGTAGTGCGAACCGAGCGGAGGTGTTGGGCAAAGCGATCACCAAGCCTACGCTTGGTCTCACTGATGTAGAGCAGCTGACACCTAGAACAACGGATGCAATAGATGAGGTTGGAGGAGGAGCAGGTGAACCTCTGCCTCACCTGGAAAGACTGCTTGGGTCCTTGGATGGAGTCAAGGGGGGGGAGGTAAAATGACAAGTGTGGCATTTCCTGCGGTTGCAAGAGAAAGTACCAGGGGAGAGGGTGGTTTGGGTGAGAAGGGACGAATTGACAAGGGAGTTACGGAGCGAGCGGTCTCTGCGGAAAGCCAAAAGGGGAGGAGATGGGAAGATGTGGCCAGTGATGGGATCCTGTTGGAGGTGGCGAAAATGTCGGAGGATTATCTGTTTTATGTGACGGCTGGTGGGGAGGAAGATGGGGCAAGGGGGACTCTGTCCTTGTTACGAGTGGGGGGATGGGGATTGAGAGCGGAGCTATGGGATATAGAGGAGAACCTGGTGAGAGTCTCATCTATAGTCGAATAGGGGAACCCCGTTCCCTAAAGAATTAGAACATCTCCGATGCCCTGGTTTGGAACACCTCATCCTGGGTGCAGATGCGGCGTAGACGGAGGAATTTGGAGTAGGGGATAGAGTCCTTACAGGAAGCAGGGTGGGAAGAAGTGTAGTCCAGATAGTCATAGGAGTCAGTGGGTTTGTAGTAGATATATTAACGTCACAGTGGGAGATCACAAAATTGGTAGGTGTGAGCCACGCATTTGTATCCATGATTGTCTACATAATAGGATCGCTACTGCCCAAGAGGACAGGAAGGTGCAGCTGGAAAAGGAAGATTACTCCAAGAGATGAGGCCTTGCTGATTTGGGAAAGTAAGAAGGATCGGAGAAAGTCAAGCGATGCCTTGAAGAAAGATTTGGAGGCAGTAGGAGTCTTATGTTCAAGCACCCTACACTAATGCCTCATTGAAGTTTTCTTGTGAAAAAAACAACTTCTAACATGCAATGAAAAATAAACCATACCTGTTTATTAAATATAAAGATTTTATTTGAGCCTTAAAATATAAAGATTGCATATGCGAGGAATGGAGAAAGGTGTTATTCAGTGATGAAAGCCATTTCTTAGTCCAGGGCCGACATAGTCAACATGTCCGGAGATCAGTCTGTAAATTGCCCTCAATGTGCAGGGAGTGAATGTGAAAATGGGATAAACATAGAATTAGTGTGAACGGGTGATCAATGGTCAGTGTGAACTCCTTGGCTGAAGGGTTTGTTTCAATGATGTTTCGCTAAAACTAAATGTATTTTCATAAATTATCTGTGCATAACTTAACTAATCAGAGCGTAAATGATTAGCTATTTATACACCACTATTCCCTTTTCGAACAACTAAATATTGTGTGTGGCTTTTTGACTTCTAACACTGTAACATCTTGCTTGCACTTCAGTTGAAGACCAATTGCCACAAGTAAATGTTGTTTTCATTTGAAGCTGTGTCTGAATGAGTGATAGTGATACTCGGCTCTAGAGTCCAGAAGATCCCCAAAGACATTAGAGTTGTCCTAATCTCATCAGCTGGGAAGGGGAGGGGGTAAGCAGTTTGACACCTTTTCACCGCACAAGCTGAATCAAAGTACTTAGTCATTTTTAATGTGTAGGAAGGAACTGCAGATGTATGTTTAAACCGAAGATAGGCACAAAGAGCTGGAGCAACTCAGTGGGTCAGGCAGCAACTTTGGAGAGAAGGAATGGGTGACGCAGCCCGTCCATCTCGGCCCGATTCCTACCTCGAGGCTCTGTCCTTGGCCTGACTGCATTCGAGGCTCTAACCCGACATTGTCCTCGGCCCGACCTCGAGGCTCCGACCCGACCTCATCCGCGCCCCGACCTCGATGCTCCGACCCCACCTCGATATAAAAGATGTTAATATGAAAAGAAGAATTAGTCAGTTTATCTTCATTGTATTTATGTTCTCTTTTTCATTCCATTAGTTTATTTTCGTCTTGATTTCTGAAAGCTGGGAATACCTTTATTTCTTGTCTCTTCTATATTGCTGTTGGAGAAAGGTGATGCTTCTATTTCTTGAACCACTGATGATGGAACTTGCATGATGTTGTGTGACCTGTGGGGAATGTACTAAAGGTGGTGTTCTACTGCATCTGCTGCCCTGGCTTCTTGCCAGTAGAGATTGAGCCTTTTGAAAGGTACTGTTAGCATTGGATTAGTAACTGTGCTACATGATTCACACTGCTGTCACATTATGTTCATGGTGGAAGGAGCAACCTGCCTTTTACTAGATGGTGTTAAGCTTCTTGAAGGTAGACACAAAACGATGGAGTAACTTAGCTGGTCAGGTGGCATTTTGGGTTTGTCCCGAAACGTCACCGATTCCTCTTCTCCAGAGATGCTACCTGACCCACTAAGTTACTCCAGCATTTTGCGATTCTTTGATGTAAACCTGCATCTGCAGTTCCTTCCTACACACTTTAAGGTTCTTGAATGTTGTTATACCAGCACAAAACTGGAACGTGGCAATTACTCTATCAGACCTTTGACTTGTGCTTTGTACATGATAAAGGTTTTGGGATGGCAGGAGACTCTTGGAGCCACATACCATATAACCATATAACAATTACAGCACGGAAACAGGCCATCTCGGCCCTACAAGTCCGTGCCGAACAACTTTTTTCCCTTAGTCCCACCTGCCTGCACTCATACCATAACCCTCCATTCCCTTCTCATCCATATGCCTATCCAATTTATTTTTAAATGATACCAACGAACCTGCCTCCACCACTTCCACTGGAAGCTCATTCCACACCGCTACCACTCTCTGAGTAAAGAAGTTCCCCCTCATGTTACCCCTAAACTTCTGTCCCTTAATTCTGAAGTCATGTCCTCTTGTTTGAATCTTCCCTTTTCTCAATGGGAAAAGCTGATCCACATCAACTCTGTCTATCCCTCTCATCATTTTAAAGACCTCTATCATGTCCCCCCTTAACCTTCTGCGCTCCAGAGAATAAAGACCTAACTTATTCAACCTTTCTCTGTAACTTAGTTGTTGAAACCCAGGCAACATTCTAGTAAATCTCCTCTATACTCTCTCTATTTTGTTGACATCCTTCCTATAATTGGGCGACCAAAATTGTACACCATACTCCAGATTTGGTCTCACCAATGCCTTGTACAATTTTAACATTACATCCCAGCTTCTATACTCAATGCTCTGATTTATAAAGGCTAGCATACCAAAAGCTTTCTTTACCACCCTATCTATATGAGATTCCACCTTCAAGGAACTATGCACGGTTATTCCCAGATCCCTCTGTTCAACTGTATTCTTCAATTCCCTACCATTTACCATGTACGTCCTATTTTGATTTGTCCTGCCAAGGTGTAGCACCTCACATTTATCAGCATTAAACTCCATCTGCCATCTTTCAGCCCATTCTTCCAAATGGCCTAAATCACTCTGTAGACTTTGGAAATCCTCTTCATTATCCACAACACCCCCTATCTTGGTATCATCTGCATACTTACTAATCCAATTTACCACACCTTCATCCAGATCATTGATGTACATGACAAACAACAAAGGACCCAACACCGATCCCTGAGGCACCCCACTAGTCACCTGCCTCCAACCCGACAAACAACCATCCACCATTACCCTCTGGCTTCTCCCATTCAGCCACTGTTGAATCCATCTTGCTGCTCCTGCATTTATACCCAACAGTTGAACCTTCTTAACCAACCTTCCATGAGGAACCTTGTCAAAGGCCTTACTAAAGTCCATATAGACAACATCCACTGCTTTACCCTCGTCAATTTCCCTAGTAACCTCTTCATAAAATTCAAGAAGATTAGTGAAACATGACCTTCCAGGCACAAATCCATGCTGACTGTTCCTAATCAGACCCTGTTAATCCAGATGCTTATATATATTATCTCTAAGTATCTTTTCCATTAATTTGCCCACCACTGAAGTCAAACTAACAGGCCTATAATTGCTAGGTTTACTCTTAGAACCCTTTTTAAACAATGGAACAGCATGCGCAGTACGCCAATCCTCGGGGACTATTCCCGTTTCTAATGACATTTGAAATATTTCTGTCATAGCCCCGGCTATTTCTACACTAACTTCCCTCAATGTCCTAGGGAATATCCTGTCAGGACCTGGAGACTTATCCACGTTTATATTTTTCAAAAGTGTCAGTACTTCTTTTACTTTGAAACTCATAGTATCCATAGCTACTCTACTAGTTTCCCTTACCTCACATAATTCAATATCCTTCTCCTTGGTGAATACCGAAGAAAACAAATTGTTCAATATCTCCCCCATCTCTTTTGGCTCTGCAGATAGCTGTCCACTCCGTCTCTCCAATGGACCAATTTTATCCCTCGTTATCCTTTTGCTATTAATATAGCTGTAGAAACCCTTTGGATTTACTTTCACCTTACTTGCCAAAGCAATCTCATGTCTTCTTTTAGCTTTTCTAATTTATTTCTTAAGATTCTTTTTACATTCCTTATACTCCTCAAGTACATCATTTACTTCATGCTGCCTATAATTATTGTAGATCTCCCTCTTTTTCCGAACAAGATGTCCAATTTCCCTTGAAAACCAGGGCTCTTTCCACTTTTTACTGTTTCCTTTCAACCGAACAGGAACATAAAGATTCTGTACTCTTAAAATTTCCCCTTTAAATGTCCTCCATTTCTCTTCTACATCCTTCCCATAAAACAAAATGTCCCAGTTCACTCCTTTTAAATCATTTTGCATCTCATCAAAGTTAGCCTTTCTCCAATCAAAAATCTCAACCCTAGGTCCAGTTCTGACCCTCTCCATAATTATATTGAAACTAATGGTATTGTGATCACTGGACCCGAAGTGCTCCCCAACGCATACCTCCGCCACCTGTCCCGTCTCATTTCCTAACAGGAGGTCCAACACTGCCCCTCCTCTAGGTACCTCTATGTATTGCTGCAAAAAACTATCCTGCACACATTTTACAAACTCCAAACCATCCAGCCCATTTACCGAATGCGTTTCCCAGTCTATGTGTGGAAAATTGAAAGCTCCCACAATCACTACTTTGTGCTTACTACTAATATCTGCTATCTCCTTACATATTTGCTCTTCCAATTCCCGATCCCCATTTGGCGGTCAATAATACACCCTATAAGTGTTGCTACACCTTTCCCACTTCTCAGTTCCACCCAAATAGCCTCCCTAGATGAGCCCTCCAATCTATCCTGCCAAAGCACTGCTGTAATATCTTCCCTGACTAGTAATGCAACACCTCCACCTCTTGCCCCTCCAATTCTATCACACCTGAAGCAACGAAATCCTGGAATATTTAGTTTCCAATCACAGCCCTTCTGCAACCATGTTTCACTGATCGCCACAACATCATACTTCCTGGTGTCTATCCAGACTCTAAGCTCATCCACCTTTCTTACAAAGCTCCTAGCATTAAAATATGCACATTTAAGAAACCCCCCGCCTCTTATTCTCTGTTTATTTCCTTTTTTTTCTTTCTCCTCTTGTGCCCGAGTGCTTCCCTTTTCTGCTTCCTGCCTCCCATTCTGTCTACTAGCTTTCTCTATTTGAGTTCCTCGCCCCAACCGTTCTAGTTTAAAGTCTCCCCAGTAGCCTTTGCGAATTTCCCCGCCAGGATATTGGTCCCCCTCGGGTTCAAGTGCAACCCATCCTTTCTGTACAGGTCCCACCTTCCCCAAAAGAAGTCCCAATGATCCAGAAACTTGAATCCCTGCCCTCTGCACCAGTCTTTCAGCCACGCATTTATCCTCCACCTCGCACCATTCCTACTCTCACTATCGCGTGGCACAGGCAGTAATCCTGAGATTGTTACCTTTTTGGTCCTTTTCCTTAACTCTCCTCCCAACTCCCTAAATCCTCCCTTCAGGACCTCTTCCCTTTTTTTACCTATGTCATTGGTACCTATATGTACCACGACCTCAGGCTCCTCTCCCTCTGATTTCAGGATATCTTGGACGCGTTGAGACACATCCGAGACCCTGGCACCAGGGAGGCAGACCACCATCCTGGTCTCCCGACTGCGTCCACAGAAACGCCTATCCGACCCCCTAACAATAGAGTCCCCAATTACTATTGCCCTCTTCTTTTTGTCCCTACCTTCAGGAGTAACAGGGCCGGTCTCTGTGCTGGAGGCCCGTCCGCTCTCGCTACCCCTGGGCAGGCTGTCACCCCCATCCGTACTCAAAAAGGAGTACTTATTTGCAAGGTGTACCGACATTGGAGTACTCACTCGTCCCTGCCTCTGCCCATTGCCCTTCCTAACTGTGACCCAGTTTTCTGTCTCCCATGGTCTTGGAGTGACCACCTCCCTGTAACTCCTTTCTATGACCTCCTCGCTCTCCCTGAGCAGACAGAGGTCATCGAGTTGCTGCTCCAGGTTCCTAACACGGTCCCTTAGGAGCCCCATTTCGACGCACCTGGCGCAGATGTGGACGTCTGGAGGGCACTCAGACTCCATGACCTCCCACATCTGACATCCAGAACAGTAAACTGCCCTGGCCCTCATTCTCCCCCTTATCCGAATACAATAAAGCCTTACCCGGGATACAAGCCAATCAGCTGCTTCCTCTAGTCCGTTCGACCAATCAGAGGCTTCCACCAGACTCCTTCTCTGGAAGTGAGATGGAACGTTGCAGATTTGGGTAACTAACAGCTCCAGTTAACTCCTCCTCGCACCAACGGCTCCCCGGGCCTCTGTAGAAGCAAGCCCCGCGCTGTTTTTATACTCACAGCTCCAGGCAACTCCTCCTCGCACCAACGGCTCCCCGGGCCTCTGTAGAAGCAAGCCCCACGCTGTTTTTATACTCACAGCTCCAGGTAACCCCTCCTCACTCCAACGGCTCCCCGGGCCTCTGTAGAAGCAAGCCCCGCGCTGTTTTTATACTCACAGCTCCAGGTAACCCCTCCTCACACCAACGGCTCCCCGGGCCGAAAGAGTTTCAGGTTCATGGTGGTGTGGATGGGGGAAACAATAAATAGTGTTGAACATCATATATAATTGGTTACATTCTGTATTTGGCGAAGGTAGAGTGCATGTGGAATTGAACATGTAATTATTGGTGAACATTCTCACTCCAAAGCTTGGAGTAGAAGGAAGCAGCTGAAGATGATTGAGCCTGGATCATTGTCCTGAGGAACTCTTGAGCTATGAGTGCTGGGATGATTAACCTCAAATGAGCTTCAGATAACATTCTAGGTCAGAAGGCACATCCAAGTCTTGAGCATCAAGGCAAAATCTTCATGGTATTACTGTGTATGAAAATTAAGCTCCTACTTGAAAAGAGTTGTAAACAAAAATAGTTCTCTGTTCAGGTGGAAATAAATCATGGCATTATTCCAAAGATAAACTGGTGGTTTCTCTAATTGTTTCTCTTTTATTTTAAGGATATTCCATCCCCTGAATTTTCTACCCTTCAGTGTTTATCCTGTTCTCTTTGATTTGTTTTAATCTGTCACATCCTCAGTTCTTTCTAGTGAATCATCTCTACATCATCTTTGAGGTTTAAATATCCAGAACAGTGATTTGCTATTAAAGCAAAGATTCTACAATCTTTTTAACAACATTCTTGCGTGCTTAGTTTTGGATTTCACCAAGGCCCCAGGGCTAAGAACCTTATTACAAACACACAGAGTAAACCTGAATATCAGCCTTGAGTGATTGACAGCAAGCTACTGAATGTTATTTCAAGGAATCATGCTGGAGATACCGTATTTCCCGGAAATGAAGACGCAATTTTTTACCCTAAAATATGGCCCGAAAATGTACCTGCCTCTTGGAGGCCGAAGGTTAGATTGTTAGCCAAGAAAGATAGACTTGGGCCAAATCACTTTTAAAACATGGGGGGGGACGGGACACAATGAGGCCTAACACAGGGGTCGGCAACCTACGGCCCAGATCCGGCTGTAACCCAAACTCAGGGTTTTTTTTTTTCAATTATCAGTAGTTTTCGCGACCTGGGGAACTGCAGCCATTCCCAGGGCACGCACGCGACCTGGGAACTGCAGCCAGACCTGGGCCAAGCGAGCTGACCTCGGTGTCACAGCCAGACCTGGGGCAAGCGATCCGACCTGGGCGCAACAGCCAGACCTGGGGCAAGCGAGCTGACCTTGGCACTACAGCCAGACCTGGGGCACGCAACCGACCTGGGTGTCACAGCCAGACCTGCCAGCTGACCTGGGCGCTAAACCAAACCCTTGATCCTGTCCCGCCAGCCTTTTTTCAAAATTTAGCGACTCAAAATGGGGGGTGCGTCTTCAACGCAGGTGCGTCTTCATTGCTGGGAAATATGGTATACCTTTTAGAAAATAAGGTAGTCGTGACTTTTGGAATGCAATCTTCTCAACCCAAGGACATTGGTACAGGTCAATGTCTAGGCCCAATATAGTCATCAATCAGAAGACTAAAATAGAAAGATTAAACGAGAACTTACCGTTTGAAGTTTGATCTTTATTTTATGAGATGTTGAAGTGAGGGACTACGTGAAGAGTCCGCATGCGCGTCAATCTTCAGAGCAACTGTATGAAACCACAGACCACTTGCACGAACAAACTTTAGAAAGATTAATAACCGTTTACTTACCGAATGATCTTTATGAGATTCAGGGTTGGGAGTGGAGGGCACGTAGTCCCTCACTTCAACTTCTCATAAAATAAAGATCAAACTTCAAACGGTAAGTTCTCATTTAATCTTTCCATTTTATATCGAAGTCACGTGAGTGACTATGTGAAGCCTTCGAAGCTCTGTGGTTTCATGCAGTAAACCAATCTGTGTGTGAAACACTTAAACAGATAAACCATAAATGGTAGAAAAGACATGGGTTATTAACAAGATGATGCTAACTTGCATACATGTCCATTGCCCTTAATCGGACCACAGTCCCAATTGGCTTTGAGTTAGACAATAACTCATGCAACACTGTTCAGAATTCTATCTGCAATCATCCAGGCATATTCAACAACATTTTATAACTTCTGAAAGTGCACTATGTAAGCCTCCTGCAAGAAGATGATCAAATGGGAATATCCATTCTATTGGCTGCTAATGAGCCAGCCCCCTTGGAAGAGTGAGACTTGAAATTATTTGAATTCACACCTGCTATTAGCTGCTTACACTCTATTCATGTTGAGATGGTCTGCACCAGCAATCTCTTGAAAAAACTATTAAATAACAATGAAGAAACTATCCTTCGTCTCATAGGTACTAGCAAGCTCAGTGTACCTGTATAGATAATAACACCCCCAATCTCCGATCTGGTGGGTATGCTGTCAACTCCAAATTGTACCCAACCGTGCCCATTTTGATTTATGAGATAATTCCCATAACAAGCTACCCTCATGTCAGTTATGACACAGAGACCGAGCCGGAGATTGAGTAAAGACTGTGTTCTTTGTGCTGAAATCGGTTGCTAAAAGCATAATCAACTTAAAAGATACTGCTCCCATTAGGAATACAGTAGATGAATATCTGCATAATAATTTACTCATACACATTCCGCACTACTATGAGTCTAGGCTTTAGAGCGTTCATATAAAAGACACCTTGCATAACGTTAGTCAACAGTGGGTGAATAACCAATCATTTATTGTCCCACTTATGGTACTAGAGAGAATGACAAAGCAGCACAAGCATTGTCAATTGTGCTATAACATAATCGCTTCTCTAAGCCCAAACTGAAAGAAACACAAACCTCTGCTACTTCTGTTTAAAAGTAGCTCACGTGTCTTCTTCACAAACTTCCCATACAACCGTGCAGAGCTAGCTGCATGAGAAATAGGCTGAACTAGCCATCACTCGTGACTTTGAGTAAATAGGAGCTTCTTTCAGCCGCCTTTTACAATGGACACCCTGAATGAGTAGGCTAAATTGGCACTATTAAAATTCATGTCGCCTCATCTTTAATATCGTAAGAGGCATCTACTGATAAAACCCCTGAGTCTTATCAGCTACAAAAGCATGTCATCTATAAACTCCATGACACAATGCCCTTTTGATCTGAGTAAGGCAACATTAGCTTTAGAATCTTTGTAAATAGCATAGGCCTGAAGACAACCCCTAGGTAGAGCCTAAACTTTCCACCACTGGCTTTGTCATCAAAAACACCAGATATATCTCTGCCTCTCGTGTATAGATATGGAAAAGTATGCATCTTCAAGATCGATTGAGGCCCTAAATCCTCTGAATCAGCTAAATTGTTGAAAGACAATTATCCATCTTAAACTGGTTAACCAAACACATGATCAGACTAGCCAAATCCTAACCTGATTTGGCATGCTCCACTTTTCGTCAACCTTGAGAAAATATTAGAAATATACCCCTCTAGTTCTGGGCAGACTACTCATCCTTTGTGAGATGTCTGTTTCCACTTGGAGAACCATAGTTTCCTCTATTGACCATACAGATGGAGATTTTGGCTTCTCTTGCCGCGAAGGATGCTATATTTATTTATTTTTCCGCTCATAACATATAATCAGATCCTCATGACTAGAGCTGAAGCACAACATCCACTTGATGTGGGAATACGAGTTCCCTGTCAACTCTTCACCGTCAGTCACCACGAATCCTCAGCCTCCTTCCTCAGAGTGGAAAATAGCATGCAACCCTGAACCAGGAATTCCTCCGCAGTCGTCTGACTGAAACCACCTGTCTCAGTCGCCAGTGTGCGCAACACACTCTCTTCGACCAGCCACCCAATCAGGAATTCTGGTGTAGAGAGCCTAGAGATTATTATATATATATTTTCTATTCATAACATGAACCTGCAGGTTTCCAATGAACTGGCAACTCTACTAGCTGAGCTGAAAGAATTAAGCATGTGTTGAAGGAAACCTCAAACTACCTCACTCTACTGAGCAGCCTGATAACCTCAATCACAGATGTTGAGGCAGTGATTCCCTGGTCAATATGTTCCATATGGCCAGCCAGTTCTAAGTTAGTCTACTCTGAACCAGGGTAGCCAAACTGTTCCTACTTGGAACTTACAGAGGTTGCTATGCAAGGCAACCTGCCAATGTCTCTGCAACAACCTGCTCTTCTCCTGAGACAGTGAAAGGTACTAGACAGACCATGCTGCCAGTAAATCCAAACCCGGGTCGACAGACTGGTTCATTTCGGAGTTTTACGGAGGTTAGTAAAGAGACCTTACCTGCCAGCATCTCTGAGCCCAGGTCAACCCCCTTGTTGGAGCTTAAGCGAAGTTCCATTGCAGACCATGTCTGACCACATCTTCAGCCCCACGCTTGCCAAACCGCTCTTTTCCGGAGCTCAAAAGCGACATTGCTGTGCAAGACACGCCTGCCAGCATTTCTGAGCCCAATGGGACGGACTGCTTCTTCGGCCTACAGCCTCTTTGGAGCCTTGCTGGAGCTTTACTGTGCAGGTCACGCTACCAGTTACTCCCAGCCTGGTTTGACAGGCCACTCCTTCGGCCTCTTCTGCTCCTTCGGAGCCTTATCAGAGCTCACTGAACAGGCCGCGCCTGACATTACTCCGAGCCTACCTCGACAGGCTGCGCCTGCGGGCCTTCTGCCTTTTTTGGAGTCTTTGCTGGAGCTGACTGTGCAGATCGCGCTGCCAATTTCTCGCAGCCTGGACCGACAGGCTGCTCCTTTGGCCAGCTACTCCTTCTGAGCCTCAGCAGGGCTCACTGGACAGGTCACGCCTGCCATTACTGCAAGCCTAGTTCAACAGGCTGTTCTTGCGGGACCAGCTAGTGACTCCCGACTACTCCTTTCCGGAATTTCAACGGCGCCTCCTGCCTCTTGAATACAGGGGTGAAAACCCGCCGGAATACTGGAGCTTTACCCACATAGGATGGTACTCCACCCCTGCAGCTGCCTTAAATTCCCCCCTGCAAGTCTTCAACTTGCTACATAAGTCCTCTCTGAAGAGATACTATGCAGGCTGCACGTTATTGGCCCTGTAAAAATGAACCATTTTGGGAATTATCTCATGCCTTATAGCATTTTTGTGAAGGCAATAGCCCCAACTGTGTATTACAGAGAAGAGTTAATGCAGCTTTCTGCACTTCCGAGAGTTGAGACCCATCTACTGACTTGCAAAAGACAGTAATGACTCCAGTGAGCGGTTTTTGGACTCGCTGAAATAATTCTTTGTCTACATATCATCACTGCGATATCCCAACTGATGAAATTGACTTATGGAACATCCAAAAGTCTGGCAGTTACCTGGACTGGCATTTTTCCCAGCCGTATCCAACATATTCCCCTCCTTAGCTAATGAGAAGTTAAATCCCTGATGCTCTTAGCCAAACCTTCCTCCAGTGAATCTCCTATCCCCAAAGGGATGGCAAATATGTGACAAGAGCCGGTAGCTCCTTCATATGATTATAATGAAGCATATCCCTCATTAGTTCAAAGGATTCAAATTCCTTATAGATATCCACATAGTTGGAATCACCTATGTAATAATCTCCAACTCTTCTGAGCGAGAAATATTATAACGCAACCCTGAGCCAGGTGTTGCTTCCACAGGCATCTGACTGGCACAGCCTGTAAGTGTCTCCTGAGCCAGGAGCACATTTCCTTTTTTCATTTTATTTATTTATTTATCCATCCATCTATTTTTATTTATTTATTTGTTTGTTTATTTATTTATTTATTTACTCACTAGATAGGTTGCACCTGATAGTGACTCCAAGTCCGGCTTTGATCCCATCTGGAGCCTCAACAGAGTTTCTTAGGGGAGGAATATAACGCATCCCTGAACCAGGTGTTGCTTCCTCAGACCTCTGGCTGGCACCCTTTCGGAGCTCTAAAGGAGGTGTCTGAACAGGCCTCGCCCGTCAGATGCTCTGAACAGCCGCCTGCTCCCGTGGAGCCCCATTCCACCACGGTGGTCGTTGTCCCAGCCGAGCCATCAGCCGCTATTTTTAACCGCCAGCTCCTTTACGGAGCCTCCACGGCGGTCCCTGCACCTGCCGAACCGTCAGCCGAAAAATTTAAACCGCCCGCTCCTTACAGATCCTCCATGGCGGCAGATGCACAAGCTGTGCCAGCTTCTCTGGGCCCGCTGCCCCTATTTTCGGAGCAGCGGCCCGTTCCTGCAACAAAAATCCCCCTTACCTGCCGGAGCAGTTTCGAACTGCTCCGATTCACACGCCATGCATCGACGTATTGACGCGCATGTGGGCTGGCAGGCTCTTCACGTGACTTCGATATAAATTTAGTGATGCTTGTTGATTTACTTTCCAACATGACAAAATGGGTCAATGCGTAAGTACAAGGTGACTTGGGCAGTGTAAGCCAGTGACTGTTTCCAACCAGAGAATGCCTCATGGTGTTCAGTGGCACTAATATCACTGAGTCTGCCATTTACAACATCCTGAGAGTCACAGGAGATCTAACTGGACCAGCCACATAAATACTGGGGCTACAAAAGCAATTCAAAGCCTAGGCATCCAACAGCAATTGATTTATTTTCTGACATTTAATTCTTCCCACCATCTGGAAACAAGTCAGAAGTTTGAGCAAAGGCTGACCACTTGCCTGGATAACTCTGGTTCAAGCAACACTCAAAACTCAGTATTAAAAGCAGCTGCTTGTTTGGATTCCATCCACAATCAAGGATTCATTCCCTCCAACCTTGGCACATGCTGTGGCTGCAGTGTGTATCATTTACCAAATGAAATGAAACAACTTTCAAATCCATGACCTCTGTCACCTGACAAAACGGGCTGCAAGCAGACGAGGAAGCCATTCCTCGTTGAACTCCTTGTTCATCAGTCTATGAAAGGAAGCATGCAGGTACAGCAGGCAATGAAGAAAGCGAATGGCATGTTGGCCTTTATAACAAGAGGAGTCGAGTATATGAGCAAAGAGGTCCTTCTGCAGTTGTACAGAGCCCTAGTGAGACCACACCTGGAGTATTGTTTGCAGTTTTGGTCCCCTAATTTGAGGAAGGACATTCTTGCTATTGAGGGAGTGCAGCGTAGGTTTACAAGGTTAATTCCCGGGATGGCGGGACTGTCATATGCTGAGAGAATGGAGCAGCTGGGCTTGTACACTCTGGAGTTTCTCACAGAGAGTGGTGAGTGTGGAATTATCTGTCTCAGAGGGCGGTGGAGGCAGGTTCTCTGGATGCTTTCAAGAGAGAGCTAGATAGGGCTCTTAAAAATAGCGGTCAGGGGATATGGGGAGAAGGCAGGAAAGGAGTACTGCTCAGCCATGATCACATTGAATGGCGGTGCTGGCTCGAAGGGCCAAATCACCTACTCCTGCACCTATCGTCTATTGTCTATTGTGTATTGTCTATTGTCTATTCCCTGCAGAGTCCACTCCTCATCGCACAGTCAAATTCTCCAAACTCACTGGACAGCATTGTGAGATACTTTCACCATGTAAACCACAATGATTCCAGGCAGAGGCTTGCCATCGCCTTCTGCAGAACAATTAGAACTGAAATAGTTTGTTGCTTGTGATGCCCTCATCCTATATAAACAGGAATAAATTCTCCAGTGCTTCTCAGTGAATCCTGTTTTAACAGGGTACCATTTAGCTGATGCTGTACATCATCTAATTCTTTTCTATTCGAGTTTATCTCAGTTCTAGCTTTTTTTGCTGATCATCTTTGACACAGGCAGAGAGTGTTGTTCACAACAATCTTTGTTGGAATCACGCAGTGAAAAGAAATCCTGTGCCAGACATCTGTCAATGCTAATACATGGGTTTAGCGCTTTATTGTGCTGTGGTTAGTCAAAGTTAACCACCTAGAGTTTGTTGTTTTGTGAAGGTTTAGCTCTTTTTTTCTATTAAAAAAAGGGACCATGCTCCATTATAACAACCCATGCATGGAAATTATGACATATAGTTAATTTTTAATTGGATTCCAGTGCATGGTATCAGTGTCAAGGTCTTCCTTTTCATTGCTTTGCTGCCAAGCTGAAATTATAAGCCAGAATGTCCAACCCGTCGTTCACTGACATTTTATCTCTCAGTTTATGGCTGCTGTGCGCACCCTTCTATAACCCTTTCAAAGCTGCCAGGTATTCCATCGCACCGGTGATTTCAACGATGCATTGGTCTCATTTGTTCGTGCACAGAAGATCATATGACTTGCTTACTTGTGGCACCAAGAATGTCACCTTTAAAATCTCCTTTATATTAACCTCCTGCTTCAGGACTTAATTACAAAGATCAAGAAAGTGCCAACTATGGAACGTTTTACTATGGAATGAGTTTTTTCTCCTCCATCCATTTGTATGATCAGCCATGATCATATTGAATGGCAGTGTTGGCTCGAAGGGCCGAATGGCCTACTTCTGCACCTATTTTCTATGTTTCTATGTCCACCCACAAAAATGAACCCAAAATCTTTCAGCCAAGAAAATCAGCTGGAGTTCCTGTTCCCGATTGATAGCCAAAGATGACTGTTAGAAAATCACAGTTTTAATGGTAAATGTACCTTCAGGTTTAACTTGGGTCATCTAACTATCGAGTACTTTGGCCACCTGGCATTTTGGCTAGCTCAGCATTAACCAGTAAAACCATATCTCAGCAAGACTCCATTCCTTCCAGGAACAAAAGGCTGTGGGAGAGAGTGCCGGTATTTTATACAAGGTTGAAGAATGGTAATATGGTTCACATCGTGGTGGAAAGCAATTATCCGAAGAAGGGTCTCGACCCAAAAAAAGTCACCCATTCCTTCTCTCCAGAGATGCTGCCTGCCTGAGTTACTCCAGTTTTTTGTGTCTATCTGCAATTATCTTAAATAATGAAAACCAGATTATAAATACTCAATACGAACTGAAAATGGCCATGATGAAGTTTAGTATAACGCAATAATGTTGCAATCTAGTTCGGTTTGCCATTTAACCAATTGTTTAAAGTAGCCTGCTAACTACAGTCAGCTCTGATAATCCGATATCCAATTATCTGTAAATCCTGACCGTTTTGCATATGGCTCATTGACTGCTTATTCACACTCTCGGTAACATGCAGGGGTCTCGGGTTTCCACACTCTCCCTAGACTTATCAAGATTTTGTGCTACTACATTACATCTTAAAAAGAATGAATTATTCCACTGGCTTTGGAATACGAATTGGAATATCGTAAGTAGTACCAAAGTACTGGGCATGATGGATTAACAATTTTACTGTACATGTAATTTTGAATCATAATTAAATAAATCAGGAGACTGAATACATAAATTACCATTTGTTTTGCAAAGTAAAACTTCTTTAAAGTTTTTATTGCAGTTTAAGAAAAAGATATTCTGTGAATTTATTGACTATAACAAAAGTTCAATAAAGTTGTTAATGTTATGATTGGAGGTTGAATAAAAAAAACAATAAAAATAAATTTTGTAGAATAATGCATTTTCATTAGAGGGAAAATTATGGGTTGTAAAAATAGGTTGCAAGTGTGACAGAGATCACATTTATCGTTGATCATGATATTCAGGACAATATCCAGCAATACATCTTTTCCCATGGGAGATTCAATACTCTTTACACTTAATCCCCACCTGATCCAGAGACCCGGTTCCTTCTCCGGATCTCACTCATCATAGACCACTCGGTGTCTGCCAAAACCTCACTGCGATTGGGCAACAGTGAGGTCCCAGTGACATGGTGCAGAGCCAGCTTTATTTTTGAGTGGTAGATTAGTGATGGACGAGCAACTCTGCCAATTGTCCATTTGCGGAACAGAAACATGCGTGAGCGCTGGTAGTTTCAGTGGCCACGCAGAGGGTTTGGTATTCCAGCAAAGTTACTGAACATTCAAGTTGATCTGGTTTCAATAGTTTCACCTGGTTTCACCTGGCTACATAAATAGGAGTAGGAGTAGGCCTCTCGGCTCCTCTCCAGATCTGCCCCAGGCTTCATCTCTTTTGTGTCAATTTGTCACAGCCCACAAGTCCATAATCTTTCAAATAATTATTTATTTCCTCTTTAAATACATCCAAAGATATAGTTATCTACTAGACCAAGTGCAGACCCACTGGGTCTGTTCCCCCAACGTGCGGTTGTGGGGGGGGGAGGCGGCATGCAGCGTCACACACACTAACTATCCCCCCCCCCACCGCACTCACGCTAATTACCACCATTGATATTATATTAATATTATTAATTTGCTCCTTTTACCCCATAACCACCCTATCTACTGACGCATAGCCCCCAACTTGCAGTCACATCTAGAGGGGGGGGGGGGGGTTAGAGAGTGAGGGCAGAGAGAGAAAGGGCAGACAGAGAGAGAGACAGAGACACAAAGAGAGGGGCAAGAGGGATGGGGGGTGGAGAGGAGGAGAAGAGGGAGGGTGGGGA